>NW_020681112.1:441-2755 GCF_002925995.2 Terrapene triunguis
GATATGGGGACAGAGTAGGCAACGAGGTTTGCTACAGGGATTGGTTCCTGGGTTGGTGTTTCTGTGGTGTGGTGTGTAGTTGCTGGTGAGTATTTGCTTCAGGTTGGGGGGGTTGTCTGTAAGCGAGGACTGGCCTGCCTCCCAAGGTCTGTGAGAGTGAGGGATCATTTTCCAGGATAGGTTGTAGATCGTGGATAATGCGCTGGAGAGGTTTTAGCTGGGGGCTGTATGTGATGGCCAGTGGTGTTCTGTTATTGTCCTTGTGGGGCCTGTCCTGTACTGGGTGATTTCTGGGTACCCGTCTTGCTCTGTCAATCTGTTTCCTCACTTCCCCAGGTGGGTATTGTAGTTTTACGAATGCTTGATAAAGATCTTGTAGGTGTTTGTCTCTGTCTGAGGGGTTGGAGCAAATTCGATTGTATCTTATTGCTTGGCTGTAGACAATGGATCGTGTGATGTGTCTTGGATGGAAGCTGGAGGCATGTAGGTATGTATACTGATACTTATAGTCAGAGCAGTTGTGCTCAACATCCTCTCATTTGGTTGTAGTTAACCCTAAATATGTTAACATGCCTGTGTTCTACACCTGTTTGATGATTTGTATTTGCTCTTCATACCATGTATACATGGAACTTCCCTTTCCACTCTTCCAAACTCAGCTGGTTGATATTGTTGCTGGTATAGATATGGCAGTATAGCTTTGAGACATGGACTCATTTTGTGATGACTGTATGAAATAAACTAAGTTTTTTCAGCGGGATTGGGTGGCTTTATGTGTCCCATATTTGCCAAAAATGAATAGATTTAATAAATCTTAAGTCCAGAAGGGGGCCATTACGATCATAACACAGGCCACAGAATTTCACCCAGTGACCCTTTGATTCAGTTTTCTTCTGATGCCATGTACTAACAGCGTGACACGGAAGAGTGCTTGTCAAGAGACTGATTTTTGTTTATATTCCCTGTCATATTGCATAACATGAACCAGATTTACACAGGACAGGGCTCAGTATCTACTGATTCCAAGGGCTGCTGTTACTGCAGCTCTAGACTAAACCCAAAACTGTTCTCCTCCCTCTCCCCTGATTATAGTTGTTAAGAGCTTTTTACAGTGCTTTTGAGATCAAAGCATCTAATTAAATGTAAGAGTTTTTAATGACTATTCACAAAATGTCACACCCAGGGACAAAAATTTTCCTGTCCCTGTTCCAGTAGCTTGTCCATCAAGAATATTGGCTCTAAAGAGTGCAATTTTATTTCAAATCCTACCTCTTATGTTGAATGTCAGTGAGTAATTTAGAGAACATTTTGTACACATGTGGCTTAGAGGTCTTCAAATTCATTCATCATGTCACGTTTGTCACTTTTGATAAGTGGAAGGATAGAAATGTTATTATGCATTTCTTTAAGAGTCTCTTCTTGCTGCAGTATCTGCTAACATTGACTACTTCCAGACTCTCCTCCTCCTTTGTGATATTTTACGATGAGTTACTGTGAAAGTTCTGCAAGTGTGGTTCTAACGTGGAATACTCAACATTGCAAGACGGCACCACAAAGCAGTTTTGCTTTAGTCTACTGACAGTGTAACTACTACTGACTAGTAATGTTTTGGGCTAATGCATTTGTAATATAATGGTTAGATATGGTTATGCTATCCTAGAATGGTTTTAGTTGGCTTTCAATCCTTAAAACAATCTTTTAAAAAGTAATAATTTACACATAAGTGACCTAGAAAGCATTTTCCATTAAATTTGAGGATGGCAAAAATTAGTTGTCATTCTTGACTGAAGTGAGCAGAGCAATTAGCTCATAAAACTGTCTGTGAATATTTGTTCATATTCAAAAGCTGTTTTTGAACAGCCCATATTCACAGCATTTCTATGCTTACTTTCTGCTGTGTTGGTTACATACAGAAGCAATCACAGAACAGAAGCAATACTATGTAACTATTCCCAATAAGGTGTTAGTGAATAACCTGCAGACCAGGAATTACATAGCTGAATGAGCTGATTTTGTGAATAATTTTGAACAAGTACATTTGAGAATTTAGCAATTTCCACAATCAATCCCTACACACACACACACACACACACACACACGCTTTATTTGTTACAAGAGATTCATTCAGCTCTAGTTAAGGGAATTAAAATGTGGCCCTTTCAGGAAACTCAAGAACTTGATACCAAGGTGCAAGATATCTTGATCTGCAACTGTGCAACTTTAACTGGTTATTATTTATTTTCAGCTCTTCCCAGTCATTAGAGTTAATGGGGCAGATCCTCAGCTAGTGTAATTTGCCATAGCTCCACAGTGG
>NW_020681113.1:0-2123 GCF_002925995.2 Terrapene triunguis
GGCTCCTCGGTCTAGCTGGGACAGGCAGGCCAAGAGCCCAGGGCTGGAAGCTGGAGCCAGACAAATGCCAGTTCGAAACCATCCCACGTTTAAGGCTGAGGGTCGTTGACCCTTGGCACAGCCAGCCAGGGGCTGTGGCGGGTTCACCGTCTTCTGATGGCATCAGCCCCAGCCTGGCGACCGTCTGGAGCATGCGTTAGTCAGACCCGTCCCTGGGCTCAGTCCAGGGGGCCGGGTGCGAGCCCATGACCTGGGCTCTAACTCTAGGACCCCCCTGCTGTGCTGGCTCACCCCCCCCCCGAGGGGACCTTACCCAGGTGGCTGTGCCCTGAGGGCCCCCCCCCCTTAGCATGACCCCCAAGCCATCAGCCGAGCTCTGCAGAGCTTGGGCCCCGGGGGCTCTGGGGAGGAGAGCCACTCGCCATCACACCCTGCAGCGGTGCCTATGGGAACTGATCCCTGCCAGGAAGCGCTGGAGCCATGGCCCACTAGGGGTCTGCCCCTAGGCACAGGCTTGCACAGCCTGCCCCACTCCCCGCCCCACTGCAGCAGCCCCACTGCCGGAGGGCTGGAGGAGCGGTGCAGGACAAGGGGGAGCTGATCTGTGGGGCTGAGGGGACAGTTGGCGGGAATCTCCACGAAGGGTTCGGCTTGGCCCTGGGGGTGTCTCCTTGCCTGGGCTGGGCGTGTAGTCCATAGGGGCAGCTTGCTTTTTCCTTCCTTCCCTTCATGATATTTACCTGCTGTTATTATAGTCAGCGGTACCGCGAGGAGCCTGCAGGCCTGTCTCCTGTAAGACATTAGCTTCAGCAGTTCGCATACAGCTTGAGGCCTATGAACAGCCCAACGGAAACCCCAAGTATTGGGGAGCTGAAAATAGAGTATAAGGGGAATTTCTGACCACAGGGACAACCAGCCACCCGAGTGTCATGGCAATGAACTGATGTATCTGTAAGCAGAATCAGAACGGGCTCTCCCCTGACATCTGGTGGTGAGCTGTGGAAAAGGACTTCAGGGGCTGATCTCATTTGCATGGGCCCACCCACCCTGCCTAGCATGATGGGACTGCTTCCCCAAATGGTCACTTTGGCTGCTGTGGGATCCTCAGTCTCTGTGTTATTGGGGCAGGAGTAATAAAGTGTTGTTATGCTGGTTATGTGAATTCAGGACAGTAGAACTGTGCTTGGCATTTTATGACGGAGGGACTCGCCCTCAACTAAATAACACTTGCTAGGCAAGGGACATGGGCACAGTGCAGTGAAGGGGGAGTAGGTGTTTGTGCATGGTAGTATGGGGTCTTGATGCTGTGTTGAGTGTGCTGTTTCCCCAAAGTAAAGTAGCAGAGCCAATTTAGACTCCAATAAGAGTGTTGTTATATACTGCAGAAATGATATCAGTGGTGCCTGGGTTTAAGCATTAGATTTCCTCTGGGCTAGTGGTTCTGATGCAAGAAATCTATGTAAGTGCACCAGTGGTGAAGCTCCCCTACTAACAGCTGAACTCACTGACAGCTGTGTTAAGTATGGGAGGCCTGAAGATATATTGGTGTGTGGCTGGTAGAGAGACCTGGGGGCTGGTGGAGAGGGATGGCTAGTGGAGAGGTGCGGCTGGCGGAGAGGACTGGAGCAGAACCCCACAGAGCAGTGTGGGTAAGGTGCCTTCCACCCGGGCTGGGAGGTGAACTCTGGGGCTGCACTGACCAAGGACAGAAGCTGGGGGGAGGGGGTGACTGTTGGGTTGTTGGACTTAAGACCCTGAGGGGAAGAGGACACTGCCCAACTTACTTGGGGGTGGGTCTTTTGCTCATGGCTGGTGTTATGAATCCTGTTTGTGGTGTTTCCCTAAAATAATGCCGCATTGTTTCCCTCCTTTATTAAAATGATTTTGCTACACTCAGACTCCGTGCTTGCGAGAGGGGAAGTGTTGCCTCTTAGAGGCGCCTGGGGGTGGGGTGTGATTGTCCCAGGTCACTGGGTGGGGGCTCGAGCCGGTTTTGCATTGTGTTATTGAAACGGAACCCCTAGATACTGAACCCGGCCCTTGTTGCTGCCAACTCAGACGGGCAGAAGAGTAACACATCTAACAGGGACATGAGCTACATCCGCAGACACCTAAACACAAGC
>NW_020681114.1:0-325 GCF_002925995.2 Terrapene triunguis
CTCTGCCCCCCCTGCAGGTGCTTCTCCTTCGGCATCGGGGCCGGGGCCTCCACAGCTCTGATCAAAGGCATCGCCCGGGCAGCAGAGGGCAGCGCCGAGTTCATCACTAGCCAGGACCGCATGCAGCCCAAGGTGAGAACCCAGGAGTCCGGGCTCCCGGCTCCCAGCTCCCCTGCTGTAACCCACCAGCCCCCACTCCCCTCCCTGCAGCAGGGATAGAACCCAGGAGTCCTGGCTCCCAGCTCCCCAACTCTAGGCCACTAGACCCCACTCCCCTGCAGAGCTGGGGATAGGACCCAGGCGTCCTGGCCCACCCTATGTGTGC
>NW_020681114.1:425-1167 GCF_002925995.2 Terrapene triunguis
CTCTGCCCCCCCTGCAGGTGCTTCTCCTTCGGCATCGGGGCCGGGGCCTCCACAGCTCTGATCAAAGGCATCGCCCGGGCAGCAGAGGGCAGCGCCGAGTTCATCACTAGCCAGGACCGCATGCAGCCCAAGGTGAGAACCCAGGAGTCCGATCTCCCCTGCTGTAACCCACCAGCCCCCACTCCCCTCCCTGCAGCAGGGATAGAACCCAGGAGTCCTGGCTCCCAGCTCCCCAACTCTAGGCCACTAGACCCCACTCCCCTGCAGAGCTGGGGATAGGACCCAGGCGTCCTGGCCCACCCTATGTGTGCCAGTCTCTCTCCCAGGTGCTGCAGTCTCTGAAGCGGGCCCTGCAGCCGGCGGTGACCGGGATCTCGCTGAGCTGGGATCTGCCCCCCGGGATGCAGGCGGAGCTGCTGCGTCGTGACCCCGAGGTGATCTTCGGTGGGCAGCGGTGTCTCGTCTACGCCCAGCTCCGCGGGCAGCCCCAGGTGAGAGAGTGAGGCCCCTGCCCTGGGACGCCCCCAGGGCTCGGGATCAGTGACTGAGCCAGGAGCCCCCCAGTCTTCTCCTGGGCGATAACTCTGACCCCTAATGATGGCCATTGGGCTGGAGCTCTCTGTGCTACCCCAGCCCCATTGTTCTCAATGGGGATAGTTAACTCTGAACCCCAACGATGGCCATTGAGCCAGTGGTCTCTGTGCTACCCTAGCCCCATTGATTTCAGTGGGGATTGTTAACT
>NW_020681115.1:0-4184 GCF_002925995.2 Terrapene triunguis
TCACGTGACCGATGGTGGCTTCTCTCATTCTCTCTATGTTCAGATCTTTGTGTTCCGTACCAACTCCTCTCATCCCGTCGTGGTTCAGGCCCATGTGGCTGACGGCGGCGTCTCTCTTCCTCCCTAGGTTCAGGCTCACGTGTCTCATAGCACCTGCTTTCATCCCCTCGTGGTTCAGGTTCACCTAGTTGATGGCGGCGTCTGTCACTCTCTCTAGGTTTAGGCTCACGTATTTCATAGTGACCCCCCTCATCCCCGCGCGGTTCAGGCTCACGTGGCTGACGGCGGCTTCGTTCAGTCTCTCTAGTTTCAGGCTCCCATGTTTCGTAATATCCTTTCTCCGTCCCTGGCGGTTTAGGCTGATCGCGACTCCCCTCAGCCCTTCCTGCTTCCGGCTCCTGGCGCCGCTCCCCACTCAGTCCCGTCTCTGTTCTTTGCGGGAGATGTTGTTTTGGCTGCAGGTACCAGTAACAAACCTTCGCCACTCTAAATACCAGAAGCAGGAATTCATTGAAATCTTCAACCCCATCGCCATCATGATCCAGAAGTTGCAGTACTGCCTCTATGGTGTGAGCATCGTAGGGGTTCTGTAGGAAAACCAAACCCAGGGGAATCTGTATTAATCTTGCTGGCCCTTCCCAGTTACACATGCAAAGGCAGATGTGGTTCAATCCTCCCTTTGTCCACCTCCCTACGGCTTTTCCCTTCTGTTCAGCAGCTCCCTCATGCCAATCCTCTGTGCTCCATCCTGCTGGTCCTTCTCTGGAGGGCAGCTCATCGGCTGGTTGGTTCCCTTCCCTTTGAGAGACACCACATCCTCTCCTGGAGCTTATTGTCCTCCACCTGTCCCTGATGAAGAATCCCACCTCAACCCCGCTTCTTTCCTCTGCTTGTCTCCTTAACTCCTTCCCATCCCTGGAACACTCCTTCCCATAGTCCATCCCCCAGCCATAAACGCCGACTCCGTGGGTGCTCCGGGGCTGGAGCACCCACAGGGAAAAAATGGTGGGTGCTCAGCACCCACCAGCAGCCCCCCTATCAGAACCTCTCTCCCCCCAGCAACTCCCACCTGCCGCAATCAGCTGTTTTGTGGGGTGCAGGAGGCTTTTGGGGGGAGGGGAGAGGAGCGAGGACATGGCGTGCTCGGGGGAGGGGGCAGAACGGGGCAGGAAGAGGCGGGGCAGGGGTGGGAAGAGGCAGGGTGGGGTGGGGCCTTGGGGAAGGGATGGAGCGGGGGCGGGGTCTCGGGCGGAGCCGGGAGTCAAGCAACCCCTGGCACTTTGGAAAGTCGGCACCTGTGCCTCCAGCCTCCTTCAGTATTTGTGTTCAGTATTCATCCAGCCCCGGATAGCCCCGATTCAGCCTTTGTATGAATCCACAGCATGTGGATTCATTTCTCCCTTCCAGACTGAATCTCTCACGGACTAAGAGTCGCAGGATACATTTTTCGCTGGGCGGGGGCTTGAGCCGGCTTTGTGTTGTATTGTTGAAAAGGAAGGCCCCAGATTCTGAACCCGGCCCTTGTTGCTGCCAACTCGGGCTGGCTGAAGGGTTACAGACATATATGACGTTTCAGATTGGAATTGAGAATCCAGTTGGTATGACGACCTGTCTTACAAAGCTGTGTGGGCAAGGTCTATGTTCAAGGACAATCATGCCACTTAGCTTAGCAGTAAAGCTGGTGGGTAAATTTTCCACAATTTTTTTTGGTGGGGGGGTGGGGTTGGAAAAATGCCTCCATGTCAAAACTGAAACATTTCACAGAACCACGTCAGTTTGGGTGAAATTTTTTGCTGGAGGGTTTCTTGGGTCCAGGATGGAATTTCTGTTCAGAATCTGAAAGAGCGACCCACCCTGGAATAGCCAATGAGTCCAAGGTTAGGGTTCCTTCCTGGAACCACGAAGACCCACGTCCCTGTTCTGAGTCCTGTAGAATAGGGATTTGAACCTGGGTGTCCTACGGTGGTTAGAGCAGATGGTCTCTCTCACTTAGTCTTTCACTTTTTTTTGGATAGGTCTTGGTTTTGTTCCGCACGGGAATGGAAACAGATGTTGAAACATCAGCATTTTTCAAGAAACAGAAATGTTGTTTTCCGGCCACACAAGGATGAAAGTGTGATGCAGGCTGGGGAAGTAAAAAAGGTCAGTCTTCAAAACAGCCTTTGTGGGTTCAACTTGCACCTGCCAAATGGCCTCTTGGGGCTTGTTCCCCCTCTTGCCCCTTGTTTGTATCTGCCTTTATGTAATTACGGGTGCAAGTTGCTAGATTTGCACCCTCAAATCAGTTGCAGGAGCAAACAAATGCAGATGCATATTTTTACATGTGCCTTTTTCCCTGCAAAAGGGAGCTGCCCCCCTTTGAAAAGATGACCCAGAGAATGTAATTGTCCTTGGCATTGCTGAGTCTCCACCATAACCCCCATACGACCCGCCCCGGACGAGAGCCATCCCGTTCTGCTGCCATACTGCTTGCCACAATCGGTACCGCAGCAGAAAGAAGCGTCTGCAGCTGCCGTCCCCGGTCTCTGAAGCAACAAGTTCTATACTCAACCCACATCCAGGCTCCCCTTTCTGGCCGTGCTCACCACTGTGATGTCAGCAAACTCCCTCTGGATGAACCTTTTCACCTCTCTCTTGCTGATGGTGGAGCAGTCCTCGTCTTTCTTCCCACGATCGTAGAAGACGCTGATGATGGTGGAGATGCTGTCCAGGAGCTGAGACATCTTCCTGTAGATTCAAGCAAGCCTGAAAGGAAAGATCAGCGCTAAGCTCAGGATACATTTTCCCTGGGTGGCCCTTCCTCTGAGCATGGACGGATGGGGAGAATTCCCAGTGACTTCAGTGGGCTTTGGATCAGGCCCACAATGCGCAGGTAAGGGGCACTATTCTCCCAGCGTAACCTGTGGGATATGACCAGATCCCCTTGACTTCAGTGGCACCTGGTTTGTGAATACACAACGCAGGCATTTAAACGCCAACAGTTGCTAGCAGGGACATCTGAAAGCGTCAGTCTCTTCTGATCGCTGACATATTGGTCACACTTTAACCCGGCAAGGGTGCATTTGTGGAGAGCTTACAGAGCATTAATAAATGATTAAGTATTACAAGACTTGAGCAGTAGGTGTCACAGGGTGTTGGAGATGCTTATAAGCCATGGTTGTAGTCAATCCACTAACCTGTTGGAGTTTATAATAATCTACAGCAATCGATTGATCATTTATGGAAACATCAACTCATTCTGTAGTCACAGATTCGTAGATTTTAAGGCCAGAAGGAACCATTGGCTCATCTGGTCTGATTTTCATCCAGTTGCTCCTGTGTTGAACCCAATCACTTGTGTTTTATCCCTTTGTAAACTCTCTCTGTACATGGACCCTTCACGTAATGTGTGACAAGCGTGTTTCTAGTGCAAATGCAGGACCGGCTCCAGGGCTTTTGCCGCGATCGCAATTGTGATCGGCGGCACTCCGGCGGCAGCTCCACCGCGCCGCTTTCTTCTCCGGTGGGAATTCGGTAGCAGGTGCTTCCCTCCCAGAGGGATCCGCCGCCGAATTGCCGCCGAACAGCCGGATGTGCCGCCCCTTCCCCTTGGCCGCCCCAAGCACCTGCTTGCTGCGCTGGTGCCTGGAGCCGGCCTTGTGCAAATGAACCTATCGGGGGGTTGGTTCCCGTGAAACGGGACAGGATCCTGAGGGTACGTCTTCACTGCAATTAAACACCTGCAGCTGCCTGGCTGTGGGGCTGTAGCCCCGTAGCCATTCGGGCTTGGGTTGGGGCTGAGCCCTGAGACCCTGTGAGGGGGAAGAGTCCCAGACCCGGGGCTCCAGCCCAAGCCTGAAAGTCTGCAATTTTTCAGTCCCGCAAGCTCCAGTCAGCTGACCCAGGCCAGCGGCAGGTGTTCAGTTGCAGTGTAGACATACCCGTGGTTACTAAACAGGAACAGCAAGGAGATTGAGAACAGCGCTTTGCTAGCACTCTTCCTCCGAGGATCCCAACACGCTGCACTTCGCCAGGAGGAAGCGAAGTATTATCAGGGTGTGGGAGACTCAGCGCTTTCCATTTGCAGGGCTTCTGGGGGCAGAAAACTTCTCCACCCTGGTGGGGTTTCTGCTGCTGCTGCAGCTCTGAGCCGCAGGGCCGGCTTTAGGCCGATTCAGCCGATTCGGCTGAATTGGGCCCCGTGC
>NW_020681116.1:0-359 GCF_002925995.2 Terrapene triunguis
AGGGGGTTTGGATCTGTATTCACCAGGAGTTGGTGAAAGGAGGGTGGAAGGAAGGAGGGGGGATGGTTAACTTCTCCTTGTTTTAAGATCCAAGGGGGTTTGGATCTGTGTTCACCAGGGAATTGGTGAAAGGTTTCTCAAGGCTTCCCAGGGAGGGAATTCTTGTGATGGTGGCAGCGGACCAAAGCTAAGCTGGTAGATAAGCTTAGAAGTTTTTATGCAGGCCCCTACATTTGAACCCTAAAGTTCAAAGTGGGGATCCAGCCTTGACATGGTGGCATAGCGGTGGAGATCGTTTTAACCCAAAAGCCAGTAAGAGATTTTTTTTTTCCTTCTAGCTGCTTGGAGAGCAGAGCTGA
>NW_020681116.1:459-2145 GCF_002925995.2 Terrapene triunguis
GGTTTGGATCTGTGTTCACCAGGGAATTGGTGAAAGGTTTCTCAAGGCTTCCCAGGGAGGGAATTCTTGTGATGGTGGCAGCGGACCAAAGCTAAGCTGGTAGATAAGCTTAGAAGTTTTCATGCAGGCCCCTACATTTGAACTCTAAAGTTCAAAGTGGGGATACAGCCTTGACATGTTGGCAGCGGTGGAGATCGTTTAAACCCAAAAGCCAGTAAGAGATTTTTTTTTCCTTCTAGCTGCTTGGAAAGCAGAGCTGAAGGTAGATGCATATCTTATCTCTCCTTGCCTGAAGGCAGAGGTGTTAAGTTTTTTTTAACGAGGTCCTTTGTTAAGAGAAGGGTTCAAAGGGAGCAAACTTTGACTGACTGGTAAAGATAATTTACAAGTTGAATTGTTTTTTTTTTCTTTTTACATCCTCGGGAGTAGCTTGTTAGAAAGTCTCTGTTAACTCAGCAGCAGCCAGAGCTAAGTACATCCCAGTTTCAGTCAACTGCAGAGGGGTGTGACCCAGCACAAGAAAACCAGGAAAATGACCACCAAAGAAGAAAAAGCTAAAGAGGAGGCCCACAAGAGAGCTATGGAGCTGAAAGAAAAAGAGATAGAGCTGAGAGACAGAGAAGAGAGAGCCAAAGAGGGGGCCCACAAGAGAGAGATGGAGCTGAGAGACAGAGAAGAGAAAGCCAAAGAGGAGGCCCACAAGAGAGAAATGGAACTGGAAGCAGCAAGGACTAGGCAGGGTGCATCAGACCATCCTAACAACTCCTCTCCAGGTACCACTTCCCATCCCAGGAAATTCCCTACCTACAAGGCAGGCCATGATACTGAGGCCTTCTTAGAAAATTTTGAAAGGGCCTGCCTTGGATACAACATCCCTCCAACCCAGTACATGGTAGAGCTGAGGCCGCAGCTCAGTGGACCCTTAGCAGAGGTGGCGGCTGAAATGCCTAAGGAACACATGAACAGTTATGAACTTTTTAAAAACAAGGCCAGAATCAGAATGGGGCTAACACCTGAGCATGCCTGTCGGCGGTTCAGAGCCCTAAGGTGGAAACCTGATGTGTCATTTACCCGACATGCCTACCACATTGGAAAAAATTGGGATGCCTGGATATCAGGAGCAAATGTTAAATCTACGGAAGAGTTGCCCTTCCTATTGCAAATGGAGCAGTTTTTAGAGGGTGTTCCTGAGGAAATAGAAAGGTACATCCTAGATGGGAAGCCCAAAACTGTAACCGAGGCGGGGGAGATTGGAGCCAAATGGGTGGAGGTGACAGAAAAGAAAAAAGCTAGTAGCAGTTGGAGCGAATATCAGAAGGGGCAAGCCGAAACAAGACCTTACCACCGGGGACAACCCAAGGCCCCACCCACATCCCAAGGGAAACCCCAGACGCCTTCTCACCCCACCACACCAGTCTCCACCAACCAACATCGCCCCGGTGATACCTTAGCAGGGCGATGTTTTAAATGTAATGAACTGGGGCATATAAAGGCTCACTGCCCCAAGAACCCAAACCGATTACAGTTCATTACACCCCAATCACACCAAAGATCCCCAGACCCAGATGCCTCTCTCATACCCTCGGAGCGAAGGGAAACCTTGAGAGTGGGCGGAAAGAAGGTTATCGCTTGGAGGGACACTGGGGCACAAGTGTCAACTATCCACCAATCCCTAGTGGACCCCAA
>NW_020681117.1:0-210 GCF_002925995.2 Terrapene triunguis
AGCTGTATGGCTGCAGCTGCGCTGCTGTAATGTCTCCCATGTAGCTGCTCTATGCAGACGGGGGAGAGCTCTTCCGCTGGCATAATTAAACCACCCCCAACGAGCAGCAGTAGCATCTCCCACCAACATAGTGCTGTCCACACTGGTGCTTTTGTTGGTGAAACTTCTGTCCGTCAGGCCTTGGCTACACTGGCGCTGTACAGCGCTGCA
>NW_020681117.1:310-1030 GCF_002925995.2 Terrapene triunguis
TCTCTCGCAGCGCTGGCGGCGCGACTACACTCACGCTTTGCAGCAGCACTGTGAAGTCCCGAGTATAGCCAAGGCCTCAAGGGTGTGAAAAACACACCCCCACAGACAAGTTTCACCAACAAGAGTACTAATGTAGACATAGCCTTTGTTTCCCAGACCTGAAGAGCTCTCCCTCCAAAAGGAGTTGGTCCAATAAAAGATATTACCTCACCCACCTTGTCTCTAATATCCTGGGACCAACAGGGTTACAAGGACACAGCATAAAGGAACTATGTGGCTGAGGCAGAGATGGAATTCAATTTCCTAAGGCAGTTCAATGATGCCCTAAGTATGAGGCGCTCTTCTCTTTCTGAAATCCCTTGCCTTATTCACTACAGGTCTTTCAATTTTTGCAAAAAAATGAGGTAGGGTACAGCCTCTTCTGCCTATTCCCACCCAAAGAGTAACCCCTTCTCCCTGATTGCCTCCAATTTGTCAATCCTGCCCCTCCACCCAACTGTCATTCCAAGTCCCCCATTGCTTCTCATCCACTCTGTCCTCCAAGGCCTAAAAATGCCCCTGCCCTCCCCAGTCTCCCTTCCTGGGCTCCTTGCCCAATCTCTTCCCACCACCTCCCCTGCCTGGGCTCTTTCTCCCAGTAACTTTGCCCTACCAGTTCCAGTTGTCTCCCTGCAGCCAGGCTCCTCATCACCACATCTGTCTCCCTTCCCTCACCACCAC
>NW_020681118.1:0-13887 GCF_002925995.2 Terrapene triunguis
TTTTAGTAAAAGTCAGGAACGGGTCACGGCTTCCGTGAATTTTTGTTAATTGCCTGTGACGTGTCTGTGACTTTTACTAAAAATGTCAATGACAAAACTGTAACCTTAATCATGAGTCATGAGGCCAGAGCAGCTGAACTGCAGGAACAGACAGAGGGATTTATTTGAGGGCTATAAATTAATTGCAGTTAATGCCTGCGATTAACTGAAAGCATTTAAAAAAACTTTAAATAAAAAAAGTTCATTTTTTATCACGCTAATCGCATACCTGTGGGTGTGGCGGGAGCTATCAGCGGCGGGGAGGCTGAAGCCTCAGTCTGCAGCTTCATGGCGGGGGCTGAAGCAACCCCAGTCCACAGCTTCCCAGGCAGCAGTGGGGCTGGAGCCCTACGCCCAAACCCCTAGAGTGGCTGAAGCCCTGAGCCCCAAGGGCAGCTGGAGTCCTGGACCTGGACGGGGGCTGAAGCCCTAAGCCCCGTGCTTGGCTGAAGGCCTGGGCCAGTCTGAAGCCTGAACCTCTGAGCCCTGTGCCCTGAGAGGGGCTGAAGCCCTGAGCCCCACGCCAGGCTCCCAGAGGGGCTGAAGCCCCGAGCAGGGCTGAAGCTCAGCTCTTCCAACCCTGACCCTATATTTGAAAATATAGAAAATCCCCAAAATATTTAAGTAAATGGTATTCTAATGTAGTTTAACAGTGTGATTAAAACTGTGATTAATCACAATTAATTTTTTAATCGCTTGACAGCCCTCATTTATTTTTTTGAGAGAGTGTTTATAGACATTGTGGAGTGGGCCCAGCTCAGAACTGACTGGCCCGAACCTCCAGCTGAAAAAAGCTGGTGTCATGACTGAAGGTAACCAAAGTGGAACAAAGAGACAACCCTAGCTTGGACCCACCTTCCAACGGAATTAAAGGAAGTGAATTATAGCTGTGAAACATACATGTTGTCAAGGCTGATTCCCCACTCTGGCACTTCGAGTGCAGAAGGTGAGGGCCCGCAAGGATTTTAAAAATTAATACTGGCCACTCCAGGCTTGTACTACACTCCCAAGGTTACAGCTTCTCTCTGACCTTGGCTTGGTAAATGCTGCCACCACCCAAATGCAAAAAAACTCCTTGAACCCAGGAAGGAGCACTTGGGAATTCATCCCTGTGGGGTACCCTTAAGCCCTTTCACCCCCCCCTCCCCCCCGGGGAAGAGCTGAGAACGAAAACAAAGGAAATCAGCTGTTGCCACCAGCTAATTAAACAACATATGCACAAACCTCTTAGGACACCAAAAATCCAATTCTGTTCTTAAAAAAGGTAAATTTTATTAAAAACAAAAAGGAAGAAAATACATCTGGAACTTAGGTTTTGCTAGATTTTAAAGGAGCAATTCCAAAAATTAAGCACCCAAAATAGCTTTCTTGGGGGTTCAGCTTACAGCAGGGATTGGTAACCTTTGGCACGCGGCTCACCGGGGTAAGCACCCTGGCAGGCCGAGCCGGTTTGTTTACCTGCCACGTCTGCAGGTTCGGCTGATTGCGGCTCCCACTGGCTAAAGTTCGCCGTCCCAGGCCAGTGGGGGCTGCGGGAAGCAGAGCGGGCCATGGGATGTGCTGGCTGCCACTTACCACTGCCCCCATTGGCCTGGAGCGGCGAACCGCAGCCAGTGGGAGCCGCGATCGGCCGAACCTGCGGACGCGGCAGGTAAACAAACCAGCCCGGCCCACCAGGGTGCTTACCCTAGCGTCCTGCATACCAAAGGTTGCCGATCCCTGGTTTAAAGGTTACAAGCTAAAAAGCATCTGGGGTTAGCACAGAGGAGATCCACAAGCCAAAATAAAGAAATAAACCTGATTGCATCTATCTAAACATTCCCGGTCCCAACGATTCCTTCTAGGTATGGAAGATAATTTTTCATACCTAGTTCAAACCTTACACATCATTTCTGCTTATAGCATTGCTGCTCCATGTCCCTGAAGCCCAGAGAAAACAGGGAGACAAAAGGACAGCTTTTTCCCATTTTAAAAAGTTCTAGCCTTCCCACTGGCTCTTTTGGTCAGATGCCCACTCCCTTTTCTTTACCTGGGGACTTTTTAACCCTTTACAGGTAAAGCAAGCAGCCACCAAGAGGGACTTTATAGCTAACTGGCTGGCTGGGTGTCCATAAAAGGGAGCTCCCACCCTTCATTTATCACACATGTGCTGTGGTGATAGGGGATTTGATAATGAGACATATCAGTAACCAACTGTGTAGTGATTATAGGAACCGTTTGACTTTTCTACTAGATGCTAAACTAAGGGATCTCATGGAAGAACCAGAAAAAAAAGAACTTCAGAGGAGTGCTGGGGAGGAGTCCATGCTCATGGGCACGTATTGGTATCAATGATGAAGAGGTGTAGGAAGCTAAATTTATCTCCCTAGGAAAATAAATCTCTTCAAGAACTCACCACAAAATAGGAGTCAGTTCAAGAATATCTAGAGGTGAGTGACTGAACAAGAGCAACCATAATTAAATTCATTGTCACTGAGGTAGGAATGGGACTCAAAACGGTCACTGCAACACTAAACTTTAGAAAGTGTTATTTAAAAAAGAGAATGAGAAAGCTACTGACTAAAACTTAAAGTCAAAAGGGAGAATTTTCTAGACTCCGCATGGTGGCTATTTAAGCATACAATGACAAAGTCATTGATGGCCTGCCTTCCCCTTAACAGGAAACACTGGAGCCAAACAGGTATCTCACAGCAAGCAAAAACTTGACCTTAGTGAGGCCATTAGAAAGGAGCTGAAACTGTCAGATAAAATATAAAATAACAATATTGGGATAAGAGGGAGTAAAAAGATCAAATAACCAAAGAAACTAAACACAAGCAAGAAGCCCGAGAGACAATCAGTGAATCCCTACTCAGGGAGGGAAGGGAGCAATTAATGAATAAGGATACTGAACTGAAGCTAAATTATATAGATCTATATCTATATATATAATTTGTTTCACTCATGTTAACACATTGTGGCTCCTTATCTCTGTCTAGTCACTGGACCATGTGAGTCTCCTAATACCTGGTCCTTAAGATCAAACAGTAGATGCTTAATGGGCTAGTCTACACACAATCTTTGTGGTTTATTAACATATTTAGTTAAACTGGTGCAACCCCCTAGGTGGACGCACTTGGATTGTTTTAAAGAGGGTATATATTGATTTAGATCATATCAGGTAAATGTAGTTAAATGCAGCTACTATGGAGACAAACCCTTGGCTCCAGAGGTCCTGGGTTCAACTCCCTGTGAATGATCTCTCCATGGATGTTGTTACATTTACATCAATCTTCATCAAACAGGATGTTGGGGAGATACTTGCTCTAGATCTGTTCTTTTCAGGTAGTGAAGATGGAGACACACTTGGAAATTGTGATGTCAGAACAGAATCTGATAAATTAAAGAACCAGTCCCAAGGACCAGATTATATATCCAAGAGTCCTGCATGAACTCAGGGCAGGTCTACACTACAACCTAAGTCAATATAACTTATGTTGATCAGGGGTGTGAAAAAGCCCCCTCCACAAATGACACAAGTTTCACGCTGTCCACACCGGCACTATGTTGGGGGGAGACGCTCTCCCCCCAACATAGTTTTCGCCTCTCGCCGAGGTGGAGTAATTATGCTGATGGGAGAGCACTCTCCTGTTGGCATAGCACATCTTCACCTGATGCGCTATAGCGGTGCAGCTGCAGTGGTGCAGCTGTGCCGATGTAGTGCTGTAGTGTAGACTTGCCCTCAGGGAGATTACAATGGTACTTGTCTCTCTCCAAAGCCGGCATTTGCCTTATAAACTTCATAAAAATCTTTTATTTCAATAGTTGGGCTTGACATTGGGGTAAAGGGAGCAATAAAGCCATTCTGTGGACCCTATGGCAGCCAGTCCTTCTTCCCTGATGCACGGGGAGCATTTCCTGGCGGAGCCATACACTGGGTCTTCAGCACTAGTAAATAGAAGCTAGAGTAGGGGTGGCCAACCTGTGGCTCCTGAACCATATGTGGGTCTTCAGAAGTTAATATGCGGCTCTTTGTATAGGCACCGACTCTGGAGCTAGAGCTACAGATGCCAACTTTCCAATGTGCTGGGGGATGCTCACTGCTCAACTCCTGGCTCTGCCACCCTTTCCCCTGAGCCTGCTATGCCCTCGCTCCTCCTCCTCCCCCTCCGAGCCTCCTGCACGCCACGAAACAGCTGATAGGGAGGTGCGGGGAGGGATGGAGAGGCACTGATCGGCGGGGCTGCCAGTGGGCGCTGGGAGCAGGGGGAGCTGATGAGGGACTGCTGATGTATTACTGTGGCTCTTTGGCAATGTACATTGGTAAATTCTGGCTCCTTCTCAGGCTCAGTTTGGCCATCCCTGAGCTAAAGCATTGGTGTGCCAGATATTAAAAAAGGTATTTTCTGTGTGCCACAGCTGATTGGGCTGCATAATGTGTCCAATAGAAGTTGCTTCACTTGGGTTGGATTCATTAAAGGAATCCCACATTACAGTTTTGTAGGAGCAGAACAGACCTAGGCCTTTGTCTCTGAAATGGTTGGGTGAGAACTGAACAGGGATGACGCCAATACAATTCTGAGTAAATTATTCTAAAAACAGATAGAATTTAATAGAGAATTATATAGGTTTTGGAATTATGCTATAGAATTCCCTAGCTGGGATATGATTCTCTAGTAAATACGTCAGGATGATTATGAACATCCTATAGCTTACTGTTTATTAAATTATACAGACCTTTTCCATAATGGTGCAGTCTCCAATTTATATATTTTTGAAGTCATTTGTAGGAAACATTTTTTACTCTTCACTGTTCTCCTTTTATCTCTTCTTTTCATGTTCTTGGTTTTTAAAGGAACGTTCTGACAATGATAATGGATACTGATAAAAAAAAACTTGTGATAGACTCCGATATTTTTGGGTTGTAAATTCAGGTATAGAACACAAACTTATTTCCTAATTACCAGATAACTTTAGGCTACTTGATTGTCACTCTTCTATGGAATTCAATCGGGTAAATTAGGCATTTTAATATCTATTGATCTCTAATTTTCACCAGAAGAGACATTGTTAGCAGGATCTGGCTGTCTCTCTTTCTCTAGGATCTCTGTTGTTATGAGCTCTTTATGCTGCACTGAACCAGTACAAGGAAGCTCAAAAGGCCCTTACTTCTGAAGCACAGGAAAGGAATTAAGCCACTTTGCTCCTCAGACTCCTTGCTCAATCTGCTAATTTACAGAAATGGGTTACTAGTTTCATTGCTAATGATGAGATCAGATTATTCTGTTACTGCTCTCATTACATCAAGCTACCGATGCCCCCTTCCTAGGAAGAAGGGAGCTTGCCTGAATTTTTCTAAGGGATCAAGCTATCAGTGCTGCTACTAAATGCCTATAACAGAAAAGAACTTTGGTTTTTAAAAGGGCTCATTCCTGCTTTAATCCCCAGAATGGAGTAGTACCATCTATCAACAAGAAAAATACCAGGTGTAAAACCCAGAGGTGTCTTGGAAAGAACAAAAGAAGTGACTGTTATTATTGCTCTTGAATGGGTTCCAAATGTTTCTGTACCAAGAAAAGCCAAAGATATCAAAGAATTCAAGAGACTTAAAATCTACTTTGGTAAAGTATGTAAGTGAGTCAGTGCCCTCTTACAAGTTAGCTGAAATTACAGAAGAAAGCTGGGTACATTGGGTTTCAGTAAAGCAGCACAAATGCCAAAGAGCCACTGAAATCTTTGTCAAAGTGTTCTCAAATCAATTAAATAAAATGCTGCATAAAAGAAATTACTTCTTAGAACAATGAACAATCTATCATAATAAGAATAAAATGTACAAGAAAGGTGGATATATATTTCCTCCCTTCCCACCAGGTCAGTTGCAATCAGTTCATCTAAAAATTGTAGAGATAATGGGGTGAAGATGGTGGTTTTATTTTAATGTGCTACTTGAGGAAAGTGAGATACCAGTTACAATGCAAATGACTCAAGAAAAACATGATAGACAGCACCTCCAGGGAATAAGACATGTATCCTTTCAACAGTGGCCGCTGTAGGGTCTCAGTGGTGGGTGGCTGTGAAACTGACAAGATTCATGTCAATTTTAATCAGCAGCTGCCTGGACTTCTGGCAGGGAGCCTGGAAACCCTGGGCTGCCCAGCCCTGGCACACTCTGCATAGCAGGGCTGCCTGGGATCTGCATATTTTGGAAATCGAAGCTCTCCAGGTGAGCTGGAAGGAAACCAGGTAGCTTCCATTGGAACCCGGTTTGTGGTTTGTCAAAAGTTTGTTGAACCAGATTTGTTTTTGCAAAATGTTTTGGGTTTGATAGGTCAGCATTTTTTGAGGACTTCAATGGCTCAGACACAGGTTTGATACAGGAGTGGGTGGGTGAGATTCTGTGGCATGCGTTGTGCAGGATGTCAGACTAGATGATCATAATGGTCCCTTCTGACCTTAAAGTCTATGATTCTATGATTTTCCAGAGAAACCCTGTGTTAGGAACAAGGGGAAGCGTAGCAACCTTCGTGTATCCTTGGCAACTGTACTGGATTGCCTTACCTGTATGGGGTTAAGTAGTTCAAATAACCTAGTTGGCACCTGACCACAAGGACCAATGAGAAAAGAAGATAGTTTCAAATGGGGGGGGAGGCAGGGAGGATTTGTTTATTGTTTTCTTTTGTTGTTCCCTCTCCGGACGGAGGGATAAGCCAAGCAGGTACAACATCTTCTGAAAATATACCTAGAATAATCCATCTAAAACCACAGAAATTGTAAGTAGGGCAAGGAAATGTGTTAGGTTATCTTTTGTTTTGGGTTGTGAATTTTTCTATGCTACTGAGGTAGTTTTATTCCTGATTTTGTAACTGTGAAGCTGAGTCCAAATGGGAATCCTCTGTATTTTAAATCTTTTTATTACCTTGTAAAGTTACCTTCCATCCTGATTTTGCAGGTGTGATTCTTTTACTTTTTTCTTTATAAATAAAATTTTTCTTTTAAGAACCCGATTGATTTTTAGTGTCCTGAAGACAAAGGGTCTGGTCTGTGCTCACATTGCCAAGGCAATTAGTTGGTATATTATTCTCAAGCCTCCCCAGGAAAGGGGGTGAAGGGGCTTGGGGGAATGGGGGGGATTCCAAGTGACCCCTGAATTTTTGTGTAAATCACTTGGTAGTGGCAGCAATACTGTCCAAGGACAAGGAAAGGAATTTGTGCCTTGGGGAAGTTTTAACATAAGCTGGTAGAATATAAGCTTAGGGGGTCTTTCATGTGGGTCCCCACATCTGTACCCCAGAGTTCAGAGTAGGGGTGGAACACTGATACCCTATTCATTGGAAAATTCCTGATCAGCTCTACTCGTAAACTAAGCAGCACTTGGCCGAGTCATTTAGTATTTGTCAAGCACTGATAATTTGCTTTGTGCTATGGAAGACACAATTCATAAAGTCCTTGGTAGATGCGGGAACCTTTTGGAAAACCCATGGTGCTGAAAGAAGTTTTGTTGGTTTTTCAGTAAGGGACATTTCCTTCTTCCTTAACACTGACTCAAATCCACAACTGTTTTATGGATGAAATGTAAAACTGAGGTCCATTTGTAATAACGGATTGCACTATTCACAGAAGTAGGGGACATGGCAGATTTCTCAGGGCATGCCTACATGAGAAAATTTCCTGGCATAGCTATACTAGAATAATTATTCTGCTATACTTATACTGAGTGGGCATGTGAGCACTGTATTTTGGAATGAAAATGGTTTTATTCTGTAATAAAATCACTTTTATTCTTGAATAGAGCATCCACATGGGGATGCATGTCAGTATAACTGTAGCAAAATAATTGTTCCAGTATAGTTATGCTAGGAAACTTCCCCGTATCGACAAGACTTAAGTCTGGATAATTAAAGTCTTCATACTTGAGTTCCCCATATAGTGTCAATTGGATGATTATATTGTGTTTAGCATATATAGTAGCTTTCATTGAAAAGAATCCTATAAATATATGTGATATGATCCTTTACAGTGGATGTAGCTTTCAGTGCTGGCAACTGTGCTCACTCATTCAGTCTCACTAGCTCCAACTTCTTAATATTGTGATTTTATTTAGAGCAAAGACAGCAGAACACAGTACAGAGATGCTTTTATCTTTATCATCTGTCCCTGCTTAATTAATATGCAGATGATCATCCTTCTGATAACACTGGTTGTGATTTTTCTAAGAGGAGCAAAATTGGAATATCGTAATTTCACCAAACATTAAACCAATGGAAAACTACTAGAGAGTTTGCTTTAGTATCACACCAGCATGTTCTTGCTTGTGCCAGTTTTAAAGGTTATGGAAGTACCATATTGGCTGTAATGTGTGGGATAAGGTCATGTTCTGTAAATTGATGTTTTGCAACTAACAGTCCAATATCAGCTCCTGATCAAAGATGCCCCAATGCAACACAAAACAGCTATTGAATGCATACATTATCTCATAGGTGGCATCATGTAATGCTTGAAAATAATGTAATTTTCACAAATATGTATATAATTAACAAAATTATATGGAATTTGTTTATAGCTAAAATCTAACAAGTATAACCTCAGATGACCTTCAGGTTTCCAAACTGGAGGCCTCATATCCAACACAATGGAAAAATTAATATAACTCTTGAAATTCAATGACAGGTGAACTCCTAACTCCCCATGTGCTTTTGAAAATCTTCTGCTTTGTAAATTGCTACCCCGTAATAACAAAGATGTGACAATGGTTGCAACTGATAAAAATGACTGAAGATCTTTTGGTGACCTCTAATGGAAAGGGCAATATTCAACTGGCGGATTATTTTTTTAGCGGCCTCCAAAGAATGAATGTAGTAAATGTCAAGATTCTAGCTCAACAGGGAGATAAGTTATTCAGCAAGTGATCTGTTATAAGCATCTATATATATAAGGTGATGGGAAAGGGAGTTGTGTGTGCCTCCTTCTGCACCCCCTTATCCCCAGCACACAACATTGCATATTTTAGTAGAAAGTACTTTGAAGGATTGGAGCCAGGTATGTTCTTCACAAAGCCAATCACTGTAAAAAAAAAAATCAGTTTGAGGAGGACCAGTGTGGCCAACTTCAGTTGTCTCCTCACATATACTTTATTGAGGAGGGAGACTTATGTTTCTAAAGAGAGTCCCAGCACCCACATGACCCTGTAGAAAGGTGGAAGCAAAATAATGATGCTGAGTAAAACAATTTTCCAATAGGTGTGCATGTCTGAGAGAAGAGGCTGTTGACTGCTTGTCCTGGAGCTCTTGTCCCAGACACCAAAAGTACTTAGGTGACTAACCCCAAGATATAGGCACCTAAAACCTAGTTATAGGCTCCACTTTAATTCACAAAACCCCCACTTGGCTACTGCCCAACCATATAGGTGCCTAAGTTCACTCAGCACCTAAGTTTTCAGGGTAAAAGTTTCCTAGGTGCCTATGTTTCTGCCTTTATGCATATGCACTGTTGCCTCAATCTAGGCATGAGGGCGCACAGCCCTTATCTCGGCAGCTAGCTTAGGTGGCTTCCCGCCTAGCATGCTGGCTTTGATGGGTCTCATTATCAGGCATCTGTCACTCCCCATTCATTGTACAGGGAGCTAAGGCACCTAACTCAGGCTTTGGGGATTCCAATGATTCTCCAGTGATTTTCCAGGTGCCCAGAAGTTAGGTGTTGCAATACTCATTGTCGCAACATCTAAGTCCCTTTGTGGATCTAGGCCCTAGCTCTTTTCTGGGCCCTCAGACTGTCTTAAGATCATAGAAATGTAGGGCTGGAAGAGAACCCGAGAAGCCACCAAATCCAGAGCCCTACACTGAGGCAGGAACAAGTAAACCTAGGTATTCCTGACAGGGGGTTGTCCAACTTGTCCTTAAAAATCTATTGATGGCTATTCCACAACCACCCTTGCTTATTGCTAGAAGGTATTTCCTAATATCTAACTTAAACCTCCCTTTATGCAGATTAACCCTATGACTTCTTGTGCTAGCTTCAGTGGACCTGGAGAACAATTGATCAGTCTTTTTTATAATAGCCCTTAATATATTTTGAAGGTCGCACCTCAGTCTTTTTCCCCTCAAAACTAAATATGCTCAGTTTTTTAAACCTTTACTCGTAGGTCAGGTTTTCTAAACCTTTAGCATTTTTGTTGCTGTCCTCTGTTCTCTGCAGTTTGTCCACAACTTTCCTAAAGTGTGGCACCCAGACATGGCCACAGTACTCTAGCTGAGACCTCACCAGTGCTGAATAGAGTGTGACAATTACCTGCCATGTTTTACATACGACACTCTTGTTAATACATCCTAGAATATTAGCCTTTTTTGCCGCTGCATCACGTTGTTGACTCATGTTCAATTTGTGATCCACTATCAACTCATATCCTCTTCAGCAGTACCTAGCCAGTTATTCCTTATTTTGGGCATTTGATTTTTCCTTCCTAAGTGAAATACTTTGCACTCATCTTTAATTTCATCTTGTTGAATTCAGACCAATTCTCCAACTTGTCAAGGTTGTTTTGAATTCTAATTTTGTCTCCCAAAGTGCATCCAACCTCCCCCGAGGGATGTGCTGGCCGCCGCTTCCCGCCACCCCCATTGGCCTGGAGCAGTGAACCGCGGCCAGTGAGAGCCACGATCGGCCGAACCTGTGGACGCGGCAGGTAAACAAACTGGCCCGGCCTGCCAGGGGCTTTCCCTGAACAAGTGGCAGACCGGCTTTGAGAACCACTGATCTAGACCACATTTCCCTATTTTGCTTATGAGGATGTAATGTGGAACTGTGCCAAAAGCCTTACTAAAATCAAGATATATCATGTCTACTGCTCCCCTGCCCCATCCACTAGGCAAGGAATGCTGTCTTCTCCTGCTGTTCTTGCTTTTGGATATCACCAAGATCTTGTGCTTACATTAATCACTTAGCATTAATTGCTGGCTTTCCTGCATATTCCTGTTGAATGATGGATTCCACAAAATAGGAACCCTCTTGATTGGCTGATGTAAACTTCTGACTTCAGATCTTGCTGCCAAAGTGTGAACTCATGATAGCCATCGAACATTCACTACTCAGATTCTTATTAATTAATAATCAACACTCAGTAATAAAGGTAGCACAGCCCCTTGGATTTAGTTTTGGGCCAGAATCCAGAAACTACAATTTCTAGTTCTAGTTCCAGTAGTGAATCAGTGTGTGTTGCCTTGGGAATGTTACTTCAACTTTTAATATGTGGTGGTTTGTGGAGGATTAATTGACCACTTTCACTGATATCAAAATTCCATTTACTTCAATGGAATTGCATCAGGGATTAATTTAGTCCAATGTGTCTAAAGTACTTTGAAAATATAAGATTACATAAGTCCTAAGTGTTCAGTAAATACTTTTATATATGATTTGATATTCAAGCAAATAATATAATCAGTCATTCTCCATATAGTTTCACTTGTAAATATTTAAATTTTGCTGTCAAAAACAAGATTAAGATCAAGAAGAGGGCTGAAAATTTTAGAATTGTAGGACTGGAAGGGACCTTGAGTGGTCATCTAGTCCAGTCCCGTGCACTCACAGTGGGACTAAGTATTATCTAGACCATCCCTGACAGGCCTTTGTCCAACATGCTCTTAAAAATCTCCAATGATGGAGATTGCACAACCTCCCTATTCAATTTATTCCAGTGCTTGACCACCCTGACAGTTAAGAAGTTTTTCCTAATGTCCAACCAAAACCTCCCTTGCTGCAATTTAAACCCATTGCTTCTTGTCCTATCCTCAGATGTCAAGGAAAACAAATTTTCTCCCTCTTCCTTGTATCAACCTTTTATGTACATGAAAACTGTTATATCCCCTCTCAGTCTTCTCCTCTCTAGACTAAACAAACCCAGTTTTTCAATCTTCCCTCATAGGTCATGTTTTCTAGACCTTTCATCATTTTTGTCACTCTTCTCTAGACTCTCTCCAATTTGTCCACATCCTTCCTGAAATGTGGCGCCCATAACAGGACACAATACTCCAGTTGAGGCCTAATCAGTGCGGAGTAGAGCAGAAGAATTACTTCTCGTGTCTTGCTTACAACACTCCTGCTAATACATCCCAGAATCATGTTTGCTATTTTTGCAACAGTGTTACACTGTTGATTCATATTAGGTTGTGATCCACTATGACACCCAGATCCCTTTCCGCAGTACTCCTTCCTAGGCAGTCATTTCCCACTTTGTATGTGTGCAACTGATTGTTCCTTCCTAAGTGGAGTACTTTGCATTTGTCCATATTCAATTTCATCCTATTTATTTCAGACCATTTCTCCAGTTTATCCAGATCATTTTGAATTTTAATCCTATCCTCCAAAGCACTTGCAACCCCTGCCAGCTTGGTATCATCCACAAACTTTATAACGGTACTCTGTATGCCATTATCTAAATCATTGATGAAGATATTGAACAGAATTGGACCCAGAACCGATCCCTGCAGGACCCCACTCGATATGTCCTCCAAGCTGGAGTGTGAACTACGGATAACTACTCTCTGGGAATGGTTTTCCAAGCAGTTATGCACCCACCTAATAGTAGGTCCATCTAGGTTGTATTTCCCTCATTTATTTATGAGAAGGTCATGCAAGACAGTATGGAAAGCCTTACTAAAGTCAAGATATACCATATCTACCGCTTACCCCTTATCCTCAAGGCTTGTTACCATGTCAAAGAAGGCTGTAAGGTTAGTTTGACATGACTTATTCTTGACAAATCCATGCTGACTGTTACTTATCACCTTAGTATCTTCTAGGTGTTTGCTCCATGATCTTTCCGAGTACTGAAGTTAAACTGACTGGTCTGTAATTCCCCAAGTTGTCCTTATTTCCTTTTTTATAGATTCACACTATATTTGCCTTTTTCCAGTCCTCTGGAATCTCTCCCATCTTCCATGACTTTTCAAAGATAATCTCTAATGGCTCAGATATCTCTTCAGTCAGCTCCTTGAGTATTGTAGGATCTATTTCATCAGGCCCTGGTGACTTGAAGACATCTAACTTGCCTAAGCAATTTTTAACTTGTTCTTTCCCTATTTTAGCCTCTGATCCTACCTCATTTTCACTAGCATTAAGTTAGATGTCCAAATTCTACTAAAATTATTGATGAAAACTGAAACAAAAAAGTAAGTTAGCACTTCTGCCATTTCCACATTTTCTGTTATTTTTCCTTCCTCATTGAGTAATGGTCCTACCCTGTTCTTGGCCTTCCTCTTGCTTCTAATGTATTTGTAGAATAGTTTTCTTGTTACCCTTTATGTTTCTAGCTTGTTTAATCTCATTTTGGGCCTTGGCCTTTCTAATTTTGTCCCTACATACTTGTGTTATTTGTTATATTCATCCTTTGTAATTTGATTTAGGAGGATGGTATCTACAAAGTAAAGAAGACAACAATAAATAAAGATTTGGAGGTATATGATGGAGTAATGAGTGCAGGAACAAGGAAGCTCATAAAGGGTCATGTTTAAGACAGAACAGAGAGAAATGAAATCCTAAAAAGCCAATTAATGGATCAAAGTGTAAGTAGCCAAGAGCAGAAATGAAAGGGTGATGATAATGCAAGTGAAGTTGACTATAATACAGGCAGCTAAAAAACAAGTATGAGGATTAGGACAATTTCAATAGTTGATAGCAAAATGCAGTTCAGATGGAAGTTGTACTGTACAGCTAATTGGAAAAAGGTGTAAAATAAAATCAAATATAAATCACAGCTAGAGAGATTTAAAAACACCCAAAATAATGAAAGTTAGATGTTGTTCTATTTCCACTTTCTAAGAATCAGAGCGAATTTATTTTTTCTCCTCTCTAACTTTTTGAGGTTGCCATAGCAAGTCA
>NW_020681119.1:0-10531 GCF_002925995.2 Terrapene triunguis
AACTTTTAGGCGCCCCTAGAACGCCAGTGCCCCTAGGTATGTGCCTACTGTGCCTAGTTGGAAATCCAGTGAGTCTGGGAAAGGAATCAAATGTAATAGTGTTCCCCTTGCGAAGAATGCTGCCACAGACATACGATCAGGTGTTTACATTTCATCTGAAACCACTGAATGTCATCCTGTTGCATTGGGTCAGCGCTGACTCAGAGGGAAGAGCACCCAAAAAACTATTTCCGGCAGTTTCCCGTCACGGTGTCCCATCCAAACCCTGAGCCTGTTTTGGGGTGGACTCAGTCACGGCCTGAGGGGTCCGGTGCCCTTTGCTGACGGGTCTCCGCGTCCTCCAAAAGAAGCCGAGTCCCGTGTTCCAAACTTGCTTGCAAACATTGAAGTCATCAACATGTAAGCCAGCGAGATTTGCCCTCCTGTCCCCTCTGGGTGACTTGGAATCACAGCCCTTAGGAAGAGGCGCAGGTGAAAGCAGTGGCAGCTGGTGTCCCATGCTAACCATGGACTGCCTTCACCCCATGGCTCCAGGGCTTAATGCAATGAAAGAGGTGCCGGGGCTCAAGCAATTTTATTACTTTCATTACTGATGCAGCAAGCCCAGAGGTGCCAGGGCTACGAACTGCCAAGCCCAGAGGTGCTGGGGCTACGAACTGCCAAGCCCAGAGGTGCCGGGGCTACGAACTGCACAGCCTAGAGGTGTTGGGCTCAGCCCTGGCACAAATGAAGCACTGCGTGGCTCCCTTGAAGCCCCCTCTTTATTGAGATTGTCCCAGAGGAGAGCCGACTGTGCCCTGTAAGAGCTGCTTTGAACCCTTCATGTGCTGCAGTGATGTATGAGCTGCTGAGTCCATTACTTTAGAGGCTTTTAGAGCCCTAGCCTAGTGCAGCCTGTTACAGGAGGTCCTGATAGCCTGGGTGTTTTGTTTACCGCATTCCTGAGAGCGCAGTCAGGCTGCAGCCCACAGAGACGAGAGGCAGTTCACAGGGGAGTCTCCCAGCCTGAGGTCTTGGGTTTGCGAACAGGGCTGCCTCGCCGAGGGGAAGGGGGGCAGAACACCTCGTATGTCGGGCTCGAGCCGTTCCGACAGGATCCGCACGTGCCTCCCCTGAGTGCCCGACTCACCCCTACCTGGTCTCAGGGCCGGCCCACAACATTTTGGCACCTGAGGCAGGGAGCTCAAATGACTCCCCCATGCCGCCTCGCTTGGGCCAAAACTTTGAAAGGTCTCAATTCTGCCTTCTTCCTGTTCTACTCCTCTCATGGTACTGCTCTGCTACCTACTGCAATAAAGGAGAACTAACAATTTAAAATGCCTTGTTCAAAAATTTTAAGTAACACTTAACTTTCAAACTCCTGAACAACAAATGTAACTTTTCTTGTCGGCATAGTAAACACTGGCATTTTTATCTGTTTAAATAATCAAAGTGGTGCTTTCTGTGCCTTCTTGGTTGCAAAGATTTGAACTGCTTCCTGAAGGTCCACAGTCTGGACCAGCTCATGCTCTATTAAGATGGTTGCAAGGCCGACCAGCCTCTCCTGTGTCATTGTGGAGCGTAGATGTGTTTTTATTCACTTCAGCTTGGAGAAGCTGCGTTCTCCACTGGCAACTGTTACAGGAAGTGTTAGAAGTATGTGCAGAGCAACAAAAGAATTTGGAAAGAGGGCGGTCATCTTATTTGTGCACATATATTCCAGAACAGCCTTTGGAGTTGATCCTGCTGAAATGATAGCTCAGTGGTTTGAGCATTGGCCTGCTAAACCCAGGGTTGTGAGTTCAATCCTTGAGGGGGCCACCTAGGGATCTGGGGCAAAAACAGTACTTGGTCCTGCTAGTGAAGGCAGGGGGCTGGACTCGATGACCTTTCAAGGTCCCTTCCAGTTCTAGGAGATAGGATATCTCCATTAATTTAATTTATTTCAAACAGTATGTCATGCCACAACACTAAGGCTTGGTCTACACTAACCCCCTAATTCGAACTAAGGTACGCAACTTCAGCTACGTGAATAACGTAGCTGAAGTCGACATACCTTAGTTCGAACTTACCGCGGTTCAGACGCGGTCCACACGCGGCAGGCAGGCTCCCCGTCGACTCCGCGGTACTCCTCTCGCCGAGCTGGAGTACCGCAGTCGACGGCGAGCACTTCCTGGTTCGACTTATCGCGTCCAGACCAGACGCGATAAGTCGAACCCAGAACTTCGATCCCCAGCCGCCGAACTAGCGGCTGGGTGTAGACCAGCCCTAAGCCACACAGAAATTTGAAGTTATGTATGTATGTTTCTGGTGATTCCATTCCCCTCTGCCATTGTTCTCGCACAAACAGTTCCTGTTCTAGCATTATCCTCCATAATGACAACTATGGCATCATCTATCTCCCAATTTGGTGTTTGATAGGCTTTATCGCCTCCACTTGACTTTCCCATCGTGTGGTACTCAGTAGTTTCAGTGTCAAAGAGGCTGTTCCCAGATGTTGCTTCAAAATTTGCCATAGATGAGTTGATGTAGAGAAAAATATATAGATGCTTTGAATTATATTAAAAAATTCAGCAGCCTCACTAGAAGCTGATGCGGCATCACTGACCGCCAAGTTCAATGAATGAAAACTCCATGGGACAAAAAAAGCTTGAGGGTTTAATTCTCGGATCCGTGTCTGCACTCCTTTGTTCTTTCCTCTCATGTTGGCACCATTATCGTAGCTCTTCCCGTATCTTCCAGCTTTTTAAGAAGCACATTTGTCATACCAGCTCCTGTAGTATCATCAATGTCAATAAATTCTAGAAAATGCTCTCTGACAGTCACCATTGCAGGGACATTTTCACTAGGTTCTGTTGTTGTTACAAAACGCACCATTAAAGTCATTTGTTTCGTATGGCTGATGTCAGGTCAGGTGTGCAGTCCAGAATAAAAGAGTAATATCTTGCTGACTTCAGATCTGCCACAATCTTCTGTTTGATTTTTGTTGCCAGTAACTGTATGATCTCATTTTGAATTGTTTTTCCAAGGTAGTGGTGTGTGTACATTTCTTGGGTGGTGACTCTTCTTAGGCCTGGTCTACACTAACACCCCAATTCGATCTAAGGTACGCAACTTCAGCTACGTGAATAACGTAGCTGAAGTCGACATACCTTAGTTCGAATTTACCGCGGTTCAGACGCGGTCCACACGGGGCAGGCAGGCTCCCCCGTCGACTCCGCGGTACTCCTCTCGCCGAGCTGGAGTACCGCAGTCGACGGCGAGCACTTCCTGGTTCGAATTATCGCGTCCAGACCAGACGCGATAAATCGAACCCGGAAGTTCGATTTCCAGCCGTCGAACTACCGCGGTAGTGTAGACAAGCCCTTAGATGCTCCTGGAGTACAGCATCAAACTCAGCCATGAGCTCCACAATTTTAAGGAAGTTTCCATTGTTTGGCACATATAGCTGATCTGAAGTGCCACGCAGTTGTAGGTTTTGGGGAGCAAGCATTCTCACAATGTTCTTTTCATAACATTTTGCCAGTAAAGAGACTCTGATGCAATCTTCTCTTGATGCTGATTATCTATGGTGGCCTTTAACCTTAGTCTCATCTCAAGCTCTTTCCACCTGGTGATTTGCTGCCTTCTCACGGCATGCCAGATTTCTAGCCAGATTTTTCCAGTCCTTTGTTCCTGTAGAACCCAATGTGGCTGGAACATTAGACTGGAAGAGTTTGCAACAAAAACAGTATGCAGCATTCTGGGTTTTTGAGTACATAAGCCATGGCCTCTCCACTTTGTCACCATTGGGGATTTCACGCCAGTAATGTGTTGGATGGAAACTTCTATTTTCATTGTCTTTGGGGAACATGAAGTTTTTCACTTGCTGTGGCCCATGCAGTACAAGGGAGTCCCTCAGGCTACTGCTCAAGTGGGTCCACAGTCCTGGATCATCTAGACTTAAGGAACTAAACTCAGCAGCAGCTGTTTCTTGCGCCTCCACCGCACTCTTCTCTGATCTACAGTTTTCTTCAGGAATGTGCATGGTTACATCCATTTGAGATGGAGATATGGATGCTGCAGTAGCTGCCAGGTCACCTGCACTCTGACTAACTGGAAGATCAGGCATCTCCTCACCACTCACATCCTCACTGGGGCCGGAAGGCTCACCGTGAACATTTGTGTCTATGTATCTCAGGAGAGATCCTTCCTGCTTAGATAGAAAAGCTTCCTTTGCTTTCTTTCTTTTTCTGAATGCTGCCCCAGAGGGGCGTTTTCTTCTTTCACTCATGACTGCTGTTCTGTGCCAGCTATAGTGGCTCTCAGCACTCAATTGAAGGGGACAAATAAGCAGGCCTTGAGTGAGGGAAGATATCAGCATCTTAAGGGCCTAACTGGCTCCTACTACTTCAGTTGACTGCCTGTTCTCCTCAAGTGGGTTCAGGGAAGCAGCAGGAACCAGGAAGCTCCCTGAGAAGCTGGTGTGAATCAGTCCAGGCTTCTGGGGGTGCTAGAGGGGTACATAAGAGGCTCCACCTCCTCTCTCCCCTGCAGCTCCTGCTGCTTTCTGTTATTCCCTCTCACCTCTTCTCCTGCCTGCCTGTTATGTCTCTTGTGCCCTCCTTCCTCCAGCACAGCACTCCACCATCTCTGTGCATCTAGAGCAGAGAGAATACATATGCACCAGCAGCAGACACCATTTTCTACACTCTGGGTCCTAGTGGCGCCCCCCCCCCCCACACACACAGAGTCTGGCACCTGAGGCAGCCGCCTTAGTTTGCCTCATGGTAAGGCCAGCCCTGCCTGGTCTCTCAATGGCCCCAATGATCCCAAAGCCAGCAATCACCTCACCTACCAATGCTGCCCTCCAGCCACCGCTGGGGTCGAGCAGAGCAGCTGCTTAACGGCCCACAGTCCCACCGCGCCCCAGTTCAGGAGAGCGAGGGAACAATACCAGCTCCAACTGAACCCACAGGGGGAACGGAGGGAGGCCGAATAGAATGACTCCAGATGTTACTGTGGGCAGGACGCTGGTGTTAATCAATGGGTCTCCAGCAGCACGGCAGCCCCTGGTGACACAGATGGAAAAGGCCATCCACTGACGACCCAACGCCGCTTCCTGCAGTACCTTATGCCTCCTTGCTCGCCACAACAGCATTGGCTAGCATGGAAATGCCCTGGAGAAATGAGTGTGTGAGAAGAGCCAATCACAGCTGTTCAACCCCTGCTGCAAGTTCCGTGAGAGGGGACCTTTCCTCTGCCTCACCCCCTGCTCCTATACTCACAAAGCAGCACTGGGTGCGGGGAGATCACAGACCCACTACTGTACTTATCCCTGGATGGGCGGATGCAAGGCTCAGACATCTCCCTAGCCTTGTAATATCATGACACATCAAGTCCGTCCAACTGAACAAAGTTTTAAAGGTGCCCCACTGCTTGTTGGAAATGTGGGCTGAGGTGGGATAGAGTGGACTGTCACGGGAGGAGGGGAGGGGAAGGAAGGAAACCCCCTTTGAGAAGTGGGACTTACCAGGAAGCGGCCTTTAGAAAATCTGCTTGTCTCTGCACAGCCTCGCCCTCACTTGGCAAATTCTCTCTCACTGAAAGCATTGGCGGGAATCCCTGGTTCTTAGCGTCCTTTTAGCAAAGCATGCTGGAAGTGGGAGGAGTTTGGGGCCCTATAAAAGACAAGGTCCTCTCACTCAATCTGTATGAATGGGGCAGACATGCCAGAGGAAGTGTGCCCTAGGACTACTGGGAGAGGCAGCGCAAGAGAAAGAAGGTACTGAACTGGGTAACTTGGACACATGGGCTGGGCTTGCCGGGTTCAAGACACTATGGATTCCTCAGAAGGACAAAAGACTTGGGAAATGCTGAGCACCAGAATTTGTGGGGAAATGGGACTGAAAGCACCTGGGCGAGTTTGGTGGTGTAATAAACACCTACTGCTCCATCTGTGTCTTCCTTTTCCCACCACTTCCTGGCCCACCAGAGAGTACCTGGTGACATTTTGATGGCAGGAGTGGGATTGTCCCTCAGGGAAGAGGAATGAGCCAAAAGCTGAAGCCAAAAATGCCAGAGACGACTGTGGACACAGGAGATGGGCGGGATGCAGGATCTCAGACTAAGAGAACCCCTTCCATTCCAGGTGAACGAGGAGGAAGTAGAAAGGACAATTAAAGAAGGTGACTCAGGAGAAGAAATGAGGAGACTGACAGCTCCTGGGTCTGGGATTGACTTTCTTAGGGGAACACCTTTCTTAAGAGACAAGGAGTCTGCTCTTGACTTGAGTACCATCCTCCAGTAATGCCTGAGTCAGCACAAAAAAAGGGATAAAATGGAGGTCAGATGTGGGGAACTGCCATCCCAGTTTGTAGAACTGAATTGGTTTCCTGGTTGAGGGAGACTGTCTAGCGACTGAAGGAAAAGGACTGGGCTGAATACTCTGCCTAGCGAGATAGAAACATCAGCCTCTACACCAAATGGGACACTGTCAGTTTGATAGACTGAGGGAACCTGTCCAGAGTGGGTGCACTGACAAGCTACTCCAGTATCTTGTGTGGCAGGGGAGAGACAGGCAATTTGAACGAATGGCAAGAACATGTGCCAGGCAGGCCACAGGGAGAACCGGCCATTTACTTGGTTCCCTTGTTGGCGGGGAAGGCTTTGGAGACACGTTACGTCATGAGTGAGGATGGGGTGGAATGACTATGCAGAATTGAGAAGCCTGGGCCAGTGGAAATATTGAATTAGTGAGGCAACTTAGCAGTAGTTCTGGCCAGCTAAGCTACCAGCAGGCTAAATTCCCATTGAGACACAGGCATGTCTGACCAGTTGGGAGAAGCATCGCTTGCAGCCAGACCATAAGACCAAGAAGAAGAGCCTTGATAAATTGGTCCAGGAACAGTTCATGACCATTTTGGGGAAGGGACTCAGTAGCTGGGTCCCAGAACAGCAACCACAGACCAGCCCATGTCTGGCAATGTTGACACAGGCTTATCTGAAGATCCACCGATCATCACCACCACCACCACCACGGACTGTTCAGGTTCCTCTTATGACTTTGTGGGGCACTAAGGGAATTAAGGCGGCAGGCAGGAGATCGCCCAAAGGAAAAGGGTGTGTGTGAAGGAATGTACTACTCCTTGAAGAGATGGCCAGGAACTCACATTCTAAACAGCCTGGGTACAATGAAGGAGACGCCCTCCTCTGCCGGAGGACTGGCCCTACTTAAACAGAAACAGGACGCTGAGCAGGAGACAGGGGACTAGAAGCCATCCAGGTTGCAAGGGCTGGTGATCTCTCTGTCCTGCTCTAGACTAGCCTGATCAGGTGCAGATCCTTTGTTTTTGGACTTGTTCGGTTGCTGTGAGCCAGAGTCCTGAGATAAGGGCCTTTGAACGCTTATGCCAAGCGCTCCTTCCATGAGGCTTTAATAAAAGAGTTGCACTTATTTGGACTACTTTGTTTTGGCTTCTCACTGTTCCGATCTGTGTGTGCCAACTTATGGACGCTCAGTTTGGAATTTGGAGGTGAAGCTCACCCTGCAGTGCCACACCTGGCCACAAGGGGGCATGTAGGGCTAGCCCATGCTGTTACAGGGTGATACATTTAAGAGCAAATGGAAAGTGGCCAATCCAGGAGAGAAGGGGAAAGGTGCGTTGGAAGCAGTGCTGGGAGGAAGCAGTGCAGAGAATCGTGTGCTAAAGGCAGCCAGAGGGAAAGGTGTGCTGGAAGGAATCCTACGGGAATACACAGGCCACGGCTTTCCTGCTTAGAGACTATGGACTCATCAGAAAGACAAGACTTTGGGCACACGGAGCACCACAACTTGGGGGCAAATGGGACCGAATACAGCTGGGTGAGTTTGATGGTGGAATAAATACCTACGTGCTTGGGAACCGATCCACCTGGTTCTTCCTTTTCTCCACCATTTCTGTGACTGGGCAAGTGATCCTGGCCCACCAGCAAGCACCTGGTGACATTTTGGTGTTAGAGGTGGGATTTGAACCCAGGCCACCAGGGGAGATTACAACCTCAATGCAAAAAGTTCCTGGCCTATGTCAGAGAAGGGGAAGGTGCCATTTGTTGTTATTGGAGTCAGATAGGGCACAAAGCCTGCCACTGATCTTTTTGGGTAACTTGGGAACAGCTGTCAAAGGAAGATGCCAGTGTGAATTACAGAATACATTGCTGAATCTGGGACAGTTTCAGTCTCTGAAGGTTCCTTCCCTTCAATCCTTATAGAGCATCAGTAAAGGGGGTGAAAATCACTTTTGTTTTGTCCCATCTTGTGTGTGTTAGCAAAGGATTTATGCTGTGATGTGGGGTGGTCACAAGGCAAACAGTTACTGATTCCAACAGTTTTCAGGGAAATGATCCTCAAAGCAGGACTTACCATTCCTTGGGTTGGGCACTTAGGGCAGATGAAAACGTGTTAGAATCGCCAGAAGATTTTACTGGCCTGGCATGGATCAGCAAGTGTATGAATACACCAGAGCCTGCCAGGAGTGTTAGAAAGTTGCCCTGGGAAGAAGAAGATTGGGCATCCCTTATTCCATTACTGCTAATTGATAGGCCATTCTCTCGAACAACCACCGACCCATCACCTCCATGGAGTAAAGTTGCTCAGGATACCGATAGACCTTGGTAATTTGCTATCTGCTACCAGAAGCTTTTCCCTTGCAAGGCATAAAAAGCCACCAGGTAGTTACTGCTTTAGTCTGGTTACTTGCGTGGGTTAGAGTTGGAGATGAGATAATAACTGATCAGGGTACAAGAGTTATGTCAAGAGTCATGAAACTGTGATACTGGGAGTTGGGTATAGAAACAACTGCCGAGCATCTTACGTTGATCATCCCACGTAAAAATGTCACTGGATATTGGAATGTATGGTAACAAAATTCACAGAATCAGACTGGGACAAGTAGCTGCCATTTTTGTTCTTTGTCTGCAGGGAGGTACGTCAAGTCTCAATAGACTTTTTGCTGTTTGAATTTCTCTATGGCCAGCAAGTGTGAGGCCTGCTAGATCTCCTGAAGGAAAGCTGGGCGGGTAAGGTCAAACCAATAGAGGGAGGGGCTAGTTATCTACTGCAGGTGAGAGATCGACTGGCAGAAATGAGAACATTAGCCCCAGAAAACTAGAAGATCCAGTATAATTGCAAGACAATAATAAGGGAATTTGCACATAGGCGCCGACTCTGTGGGTGCTCCGGGGCTGGAGCACCCATGGAAAAAAAATAGCACCTCCCCCTCACATTCAGCGCCTCCTGCCCGCCAGTGGCTCCACTGATCAGTTCCTCCCCCTCCCTCCCAGTGCCTCCCAGCCACCGCGATCAGCTGTTCCATGGCATGCAGGAGGTGCTGGGGGGGGGGGAGAGGGGCATGGGCAGGAAGAAGCAGGGGAGGGGGAAGAAAGAGGTGAGGCGGGGCAGGGGTGGGGGCTTGGAGGAAGGGGTGGTGTGGGGGTGGGGGCGGGGCCTGGGGCATGGCAGTGGCAGGAAGAAGTGGGGGAGGGGTGGTGTGGGGGCGGGGCCTGAGATGTGGCGGGGCGGGAAGAGGTGGGGCGAGGTGGGGGCTTGAAGGAAGGGGTGGGGTGGGGTGGGGGCAGGGCCTGGGGACGTGGCAGGGGTGGGAAGAGGTTGAGCGAGGTGGGGGCTTGGAGGAAGGGGTGGGGTGGGGTGGGGTGGGGGCAGGGCTTGGGGCGTGGCAGGGGCGGGAAGAGGTGGGGTCTTGGAGGGTGGGGTGGGGCGGGGGCAGGGCCTGGGGCGGAGTGGGGATCAAGCAGCCCTCTGGGATCTGAGTAAGTCGGAGCCTATGAATTTGCACTGGGGATCTGTGGCAGACAAGGGAATTGAATCCAAGGCTAGACCATCCTTCTTCTCAGAAAAGTTACTGCAGTGTAAAAAATAAATGCCTAAAAGGTCTAGAAAAACTCGTGTGATTCCTGAACATGCAGGGAAGGCCGACTAATGCACCTCTTTAGCAATAAGCTTGCCTGCTATTCGGCAACAGGGCCGGCTTTAGGCCGATTCAGCCGATTTGGCTGAATCGGGCCCCGCGCTAAGAGGGCCCCGTGCCGCAGCTCTCCACCCCGCCCCCAGCTCATTTCCCCTCCTCCCCAACCCTGAACGCTCCGCCCCCTGCTCCTCCCCCTCCCCTGCTTCCCGCGAATCAGAGGTTCGCGGGAAGTCTGAAAAGAAGCAGGGGCGGGCAGGCAGGCAGCACCAGGTAAGCTGGGGTGGCGGGGGGCGCGAGAAGGGCTCCGGGGAGGCGCGGCGCGGCCCAGTCCAGCCCCGGCTGAGCAGCTCACTCCAGCCCCGGTTCCGGCCGAGCGCGCCGGCCCGGCCCCAGCCGAGCACCCCCGGCCCCAGCGGCTCTGGCTCGGTTCCGGCCCGGCCCCCGCGGCTTGGCTCGGGTCCGGCCTGGCCCGGCCCAGCCCCCCCAGCTCGGCTCGGGTCCGGCCCCCGCGGCTTGGCTCGGCTCTGGCCTGGCCTGGCCCGGCCCGGCCCCCCCGGCTCGGCTCTGGTCCAGCCCCCCCGGCTCGGCTCGGCTCCGGCCCCCCGGCT
>NW_020681119.1:10631-11256 GCF_002925995.2 Terrapene triunguis
TAATTTTAGGCGTTTATATTTTTATTTAAATTTATGTAATTGAATGTTTTATGACCAAATAATATGTAAATGACCATCTTGGACATTTTTTCTGTTTATCTGTATGCTGCTTTATTACTGGCTTGATCAATCTAGGCCAGTGGTTCCCAAACTTTAACAGCCTGTGAACCCCTTTCACTAAATGGAAAAACAACTGAGGAGAGTTGGCAGTTTTTCAAAGGGACACTATTAAGGGCCCAAAAGCAAGCTATTCCGCTGGTTAGGAAAGATAGAAAATGTGGCAAAAGACCACCTTGGCTTAACCACGAGATCTTGCATGATCTAAAAAATAAAAAGGAGTCATATAAAAAATGGAAACTAGGACAGATTACAAAGGATGAATATAGGCAAACAACACAGGAATGCAGGGGCAAGATTAGAAAGGCAAAGGCACAAAATGAGCTCAAACTAGCTAAGGGAATAAAGGGGAACAAGAAGACTTTTTATCAATACATTAGAACCAAGAGGAAGACCAAAGACAGGGTAGGCCCACTGCTTAGTGAAGAGGGAGAAACAGTAACAGGAAACTTGGAAATGGCAGAGATGCTTAATGACTTCTTTGTTTCGGTCTTCACCGAGAAGTCTG
>NW_020681120.1:0-233 GCF_002925995.2 Terrapene triunguis
CAGGGGGGGCTGGAGCTGGACGCCTGGGTTCTCTCCCGGCTGGGAGCCGGACGCCTGGGGTCTCTCCCGGCGCGGGGGGCGGGGGCCCTGGGTTCTATTTCTAACCCCTCCCTTTGTTCTCCCCCGGCTGCAGGGGCCATGGCCGAGCTGCACCTCATCGGGCAGATCGTGGGAGCCAGCGGGTTCCCCAGCAGCCGCCTCTTCTGCAAGTGGGGAATCCACACAGGTCAGCC
>NW_020681120.1:333-1577 GCF_002925995.2 Terrapene triunguis
GGGAGGGGAGTGGGGGCTGGTGGTTAGAGCAGGGGGGCTGGGAGCCAGGACTCCTGGGTTCTCTCCCCGGCTCTGGGAGGGGATGGGGGTCTAGTGGTTAGAGCAGGGACTGGGAGCCAGGACTCCTGGGTTCTATCTCTGGCTCTCACGTGCTCCCTTCCTGAAGCCTCTTCCCCCCTCACTGACTGTGCTTCTCCCTCCCCCCGCCAGGTGGTGCCTGGAAGCTGCTCTCCGGCCTGCGGGAGGGGCAGACGCAGGTGGATCACCCCCAGCTGGGCGATGTGGCCTACTGGTCCCACCCCATCGACGTGCACTTTGCCACCAAGGGGCTGCAGGGTAAGTTCCACCCGGCGCCGGTTCCAGCCCCGGTGTCCACTGGGCTGGTGGCCCAGGAGCTGGGGGAAGGCTGCGGGTTCCAGACAGGAGCTGGGGGGCAGGAAGCCGTGGCTCGTGGGGGGCAGGGACGGGGAAGGCAGCCCTGGCCAGGCATGAATTAATTTCTCTCAGTGGAAGGAATTTCCCTCCAGTTGTGTGAGACACCAGAGGCCGTTTGTTGTCCAGTCCTGTCTCCCCTGGGGCTTTTCTCCCCCTCCCTCTGGCCCCGCCGGAGCAGGGTGGGGGGCAGAGCCCAGGTGGGGCAGGCGCAGCCGTTCGTCCCCCCACTTCCAGAGGCTCCTTGTGGCCTCAGCTGCAGAAGTGGATAAATGCTGGTGGCTCCCATCCGGCCCCAGGGCAGCACTGTGGCTTGGGGGCAGGGAATGGGGCAGGGGGCAGCCGGCTTGCGGAGCGGGGCAGGGCACTGACGGGTCCCCTCTCTCTTGCTGTCAGGCTGGCCCAAGCTGCACGTGCAGGTCTGGCACCAGGACCCCTTCGGGCGCAGGGAGCTCTACGGCTACGGCTTCTGCCACGTGCCGTGCAGCCCGGGCTGGCACGCGCTGGCCTGCGTCACCTGGCAGCCCCTGGGCTCCTGGCAGGAACGGCTCTCCCAGCTCTTTGTGGGCGGGGGGCCCCAGCTGCTGAACAGCGACCTGATCTACACGGGGGCCGACCGGTACCGCCTGCAGACCAGCGCCGCGGGCACCGTGCACCTGGAGCTGGGCGTGCTGCTGCGCCACTTCGCCCGCTACGGAGTGGAGTGCTAGGGAGTGGGTAGGCCCCCGCTGCAGGCCGGGCTCTGTATGGACCCCCCGCTGTGGGGCAGGCTCTAGGGAGCGGGCAGACCCCCCACCACAGGCTGGGCGCTG
>NW_020681121.1:0-5303 GCF_002925995.2 Terrapene triunguis
GACAGTAGGATTTAAGTGGTTCAAAGTAGTAACAGACAGAACAAAGTTAGTCACAAGCAAAATAAAACAAAATGCGCAAATCTATGCCTGATCAAACTAAATACAGATAAGTTCCTCACCAGTTCCAGAATGCTTCCTTTTACAGGCTAATCTCCCTTTAGCCTGGGTCCAGCAATCACTCACACCCCCTGTAGTTACTGTCTTTTGTTTCAGCTTCCTTCAAGCATCCTGGGGGGGTGGAGAGGCTCCTTCTTTAGCCCGCTGAAGACCCAAAATGGAGGGGTCTCTCCCAGAGTTAAATAGACTCTCTCTTGTGGGAGGAGACCCCCCTCCTCCCTCCTATGCAAAGTCCAGCTCCAAGATGGAGTTCTGGAGTCACCTGGGCAAGTCACATGTCCCTGCATGACTCAGTCTTTACAGGCTGAAGCCATTGCCCACATGGAATCTTGCATGTCTCCAGGAAGACTTCTTATGTGGATTGGAGCATTCCAAGATGCATTGTTCCCTGATCAGGTACTTAACCTGGCGAATTCCTTCCTAAAGAAGCTGACCAAATGCCTCCCAAAGCTTACTTAGAAACCAAGCAAGCATACAGCCCATATTCTTAACCTCAAGTAGAAAATGATATATATATGTACAAATAGGATGAATAGATATAGTAGACCATAACCTTTACGGAGATATGTTACCTGGCACAGGCAGCACAAAACGTATTCCAGTTATGTCATACATACATTTATAAGCACCCCCTCCCCATAAAGCCTTATGGGGTACGCTGTCACACCCTCCCCCTGAACTTACTGCCAGAGACTTGGACACTGTCCATGGCGGAGGCAGTATACCTAAAGTTCCTCTTTTCTGGACAGGGCATCTGCTACCCAGTTCTCCTTTCCTTTAATATGAGTAATCTCCATGTCAAACTCCTGTAGGACCAGGCTCCAGCGTAGCAGTTTGGAGTTGGTGCCCTTAGTTCGGTGAAGCCATACTAAAGGTGAATGGTCAGTTAGAATTCTGAACCTCCTATTAAAAAGGTAAGGTCTTAATTGTTTGACGGCCCACACAATGGCATAGCATTCCTTCTCTATAACAGAGTAATTCTGTTCGGCCGGGGACAGTTTTTTGCTCAGGAAGGCAATGGGATGCTTCTTACTGTCTTCCCCTGTCTGCATCAGCACAGCACCCAACCCTGTGTCTGACGCGTCAGTGCACAACTCAAAAGGCTTTTCGAAGTCAGGGCTGGCCAGCACAGGCTTCGCGGACAGGAGTGCTTTTACCTTGTTGAAGCCTTTTTGGCATGCCTCTGACCAAATGACCTTATTAGGTTGATGCTTTTTACATAAGTCCGTGATTGGGGACACAACGTCACTGAACCCCACCACAAACCTCCTGTAATAGTTTGCCAAGCCTATGAAGGATTGGACTTGCCTTTTAGTCTGGGGTACAGGCCATTTCACGATGGCTTCCACTTTAAGAGGGTCGGGGGATATTTTACCCCCCCCTACCCAGTGCCCCAGATAAGGGACTTTGGCTGCCCCTATCTTGCACTTGGAGGGCTTCACAGTTAGCCCAGCCTCTTTGAGCTTTGATAGCACGACTTCCAGGTGCTCTCTGTGGTCACCCCAGGTGTTGCTGAATACAGCAATGTCATCTATATATGCCCTAGCATAATGCTGCAAGCCATTTAACACTCTGTTGACCAGTCTCTGGAAGGTGGCCCCCGCATTTACCAGACCAAAAGGTAACACCGTGAATTCATAGAGCCCTACGTCCGTGATAAAAGCTGATTTTTGTTGTGCCTCTCCCTCCAGAGGGATCTGCCAGTAACCTTTGGTCAGATCAAAGGTACTAAGGTACTTGGCTTGGCTTAGCACATCCAGCATGTCATCAATTCTTGGCATGGGGTATGCATCTGTTACAGTGACAGCATTGAGTTTTCTATAGACTACACAAAATCTAACGGTGCCATCTCTTTTGGGGACCAAGACCACAGGGGAAGCCCATGCACTGTCGGAATCCTTAATCACCCCCAAGTCCAACATGCTTTGTATCTCAGCCTGAATTTGCTCCTTCACCTTGCCGGTGGCCCTATAAGGCCTGGAAGGAGGAGGTTGAGCCCCTTTCGTGAGGATCCTATGGGACAGCAAGTGCGTCCTCCCTGGTTTGTTGGAAAATACCTCACTGTACTTCTGCAGTGTTGACAATGCTTCCCTCCTTTCGAGTGGTGTCAGCTCACTACAGATTTCTATACTTTCAAGGGACGACCCGTCTTGGCATTCAGCCATCAGATCAGTGAGTGGGTGTGCCTCGGTTTCCCCTTCGACGCAACAGATCATGTTTACCTCGGCCACTCTGCTGTGATAGGCCTTGAGTCTGTTTACATGTACCAATTGGGGTACCGCACCATCCAGGGGCTTTTTAACTTTATAAGTGTCCTCATTCGCTACTTCCACCACTTCAAAGGGCCCCTCCCAGGAGTTTTGCATCTTGAACTTTTTGGCAGGGCCGAGTACCATGACCAAATCTCCTACATCAAAAGTGCGTTTACAAGTATTTTTATCATACCACGCCTTTTGCTTGGCCTGACTGCTCTGGAGGTTGTTTTGTACCATCTCCATCATGTCTTTCAACTCCCTCCTGAACCTCTGGACATACTCAGTCACAGGTTCCTCCCTTACCGTGTTGCATCCTTCCCAGGTATCCCTGATGAGATCGAGGGGTCCCCTCACTTTCCTCCCATACAGAAGGTCAAATGGGGAAAAGCCTGTGGACTCTTGGGGTACCTCCCTGTAGGCATACAGCAGGAACGGTAATAGTTCATCCCAACATTGGCCCCTTTTTTTGGCATACATCCCCAGCATGGATTTTAGGGTCCCATTGAATCTTTCCACCAGCCCATTGGCCTGGGGGTGGTAGGGGGCCGTCTTAAGCTGTTTCACTCCACACACCTTCCATAGCTCATTGAACAACTGCGACATAAAGTTTGTCCCCCGATCTGACAAAATTTCCTTAGGGAAGCCCACTCTGCTGAATATGGTGAGCAGAGCTCTTGCCACTGTCTCGGCTTCTATGTTAGACAGTGCAATTGCCTCAGGGTACCGAGTGGCAAAGTCTACTACCACCAAGATATACTTGTTCCCTCTCCGGGTGGGGCGTGGCATAGGGCCCACTATGTCTATTGCCACTCTTTGGAATGCCTCCTGGATGATGGGCAAGGGACGCAGCGGAGCCTTCTGGGGTCCCCCCGGCTTCTTCCTCTCCTGACACACCGCACAAGTCCTACAATAATCCCTCACATCATTCTGTATCCCTGGCCAGTAGAAATTCCTCCTCAGCCTGTCATATGTTCTCTGTACCCCCAAGTGACCAGCAAAGGGACTGTCATGCGCTACCAGCACTAATTCCCCCCGGTGTTGGCTGGGTACAACCAACTGCTTATAGGGTTGACCGGGACCCTGGTTTTTCCCTACAGGGGCCTGCCTGTACAGTTTCCCGTCCTCTTCAAAAAACTTCTCCCCCCCCTCCCTTCCTGGAGTTCCCTCCGAGATACACTTTCTTATACTTTCAAGGGAGGGGTCCGCCCTTTGTCTAGCTGCAAATTCCTGACAGACAACCCTTGAGATAGCGTCCCTGGGCACTGACTGCATCTCCCCTGCCCCCACCCCTGGGAGCCTGTTGTCCTCAGCCAGACAGAGGCCTGGCTCTGCCTCTCCCATATTTGGAAGTACCCCGCCTCCCTGCACTGTTCTGTCAATGAGACCCTCCCCCAACTCCTCTATGGGTTCCAAGGTCCCCGCCCCATCCCTGGGGACTCCCTCTGAGTCACCCACCACCATGTTCCCTGGGGCAGGAGGTGTTGGCTGTTCAGCTGCATCAGACCTACAGTCATCAGCCGGAACAACCTCCCCCTCACAGCCTTTCTTCATGCTGCGAGTTACCACACTAACAGTCCTAGTTCTGCTGAAAAAATCATTTCCCAGCAACATGTCCGCGGGGATGTCCTCGAGCATCCCCACCAGTAAATCCCTTTCCATACCTTCCCATTCCACATGAACCTTAGCCAGGGGCACAGGGAACCTCTGCGGCCCCACCCCCTTAATGTGGGTCGTCTGCCCCGTCAGAACACTAGCATCTGGGACCGCACTCGGTCGAACCAGAGAGAACTGAGCCGCTGTATCCCTCCATCCCAGACACTCCATGCCATCGATCTTGACAACCTTGATGTGTTCCCTGTCCGCTTCACTGGGCCCCATGTCCACCAAGCTGGTGTGATAAGAGGTGGGGGTGCCCTCTGGAGCCTCAGGGCTGAAGGCAACTGAGCTAACATGGGACAAGGGAGGTTTATTCTCCTTCAATTTGGGACAGCTACTCCTCAGGTGCCCTGGGGAATTGCAGTGAAAGCACCGTCTGGGATCCCCTGCTTGTGCAGGAAATTTGGGACGAGTAACAGGAGAATGGGGGGGTGACTGCCCAGCCTCCTTTTTCCCAGACCCAGGGGTAAAACGGTGATTCTGCTTTCCCCCAACCTTATACCCCTCCACCAGTGGTTTATGCTTGATCGCAGCTTGTGCTTGTTCATAAGAGTCAGCATACTCAGCTAATTCACCCACTGCATTTACCTTTTTGTCCCACAAATACTGTTTTACCTCATCACTGCACATATTCAGGAAGTGTTCCTGAGTAACCAGATCACACATCCCTTCAAAGCTGGTAATGCCTCTCCCCCGCACCCATTTATCTACCAAATCTCTCATTTCATTGGCATAAGCCACATTACTTAATCCAGATCCCCTCTTAAGGTTCCTGAATTTAACCCTGTAGGTTTCAGGTGTAACCTGAAACTGTTTCAAAACCAGTTCCTTAAATTTACCATAGTTTGAAGCATCATCAATAGGCATCTTATTGAATATGTCCAGAGCTCTGCCAGTCAATTTTGCTATCAATGTGGTCATCTTCTGATCTTCAGGGATGGCATGGAGGGTGCACAGTCTCTCAAAGGTGATGAAATATTCGGCGATATCGCTGGACTCGTCATACTGTGGACATAGTCGCTCCCATTTGTGGATTTTTGGGGAAGTGGAGCCAGCAGGGGGAGGGTTTTGTCTCCTCGACTCCATAACAGTCAGTTCATGTTTCTGGGCCTCCCTCTGGGCCTCCATAGCCCTCTCCTGGGCAGCTGCCTCTGCCTCCGCCCTCGCTGCCGCCGCTCGCTCCCTCGCTGCCTCCACCTCCATAGCTCTCTTGTGGGCAGCTGCCTCTGCCTCCATAGCTCTCTTGTGGGCAGCCTCTTCCCTTGCATGTTCTGC
>NW_020681121.1:5313-5776 GCF_002925995.2 Terrapene triunguis
CCATAGCTCTCTTGTGGGCAGCCTCTTCCCTTGCATGTTCTGCCTCCCTGGCACTAATTTCTAATTGTCTTAGTTCCAACTGTCTCTTATGTTCATTTTCTTTCTCTTTTGCTACCAGCCTGGCCAGCTTTAGTTTATTAGCAGCGTCACTAGTACTCATTGTCCTGCTTTCTTGTGCTGGGCTACAACCCCTCTGCAGTTCACTGAAACTGAGGTCACTAGTACTCATTTTCCTGCCTTCTTCTGATCTTCCGCCTTACTTATTTTGCTTCCTTTTCTGTCCCTACTTCCCTTGCCCGAAATAAGCAAACAGAAAATAACAAACCAGTAACCACTTTGTCTGTTCTCCAGCCACCACACTTAAAACTCACTTAAAATCTCTACCAGTATCTCAAAGCAATCAGCTGTGCACAGACCCTGCTCGACTACGCCACTGTGACGGGTTGGATCACAGAAACCCCCT
>NW_020681122.1:0-778 GCF_002925995.2 Terrapene triunguis
ACAAAGCTTGGAAGTTCATACAAGTGGTAACTTGAAAAGGTTACAGAGCTTGCAAAGGTTACAAAACTTAAAAGGCTCTGCTAACAATCACTGAAGTTACAAAGTCTGCAAAAAGGTTGCAGAACTTAAGGATACAAGTTACAGATCTTACAGTTGCATTTGAGTGGAGGCTTTACATAACAGGACCAAGGGGTTCGGAGGGCAGGAGGTGGATCAGGGCTGGGGAAGGGGGCTGGGGCGCGGGAGGGGACCAGGGGTGCAGGTTCCGGGCAGTGCTTACCTCAAGCAGCTCCCAGAACCAGCAGCATGTCCCCTCTCTGGCTCCTACGTGGAGGCGCGACCAGGCAGTACACGCTGCCCCGTCGCTTGGGGTGGGGGCAGTGTGCAGAGCCCCCTGGCTGTCCCTACGCATAGGAGCTGGAGCGGGGACATGCCACTGCTTCCAGGAGTTGTGCGGAGTGGGGCAAGTTGGCGGGAGCTCGAGGGCTGAATTAAAACATCTGGAGGGCCAGATGTGGCCCCTGGGCCATAGTTTGCCCACCCCTGGGCTAGAGAGTAGTACTGCTTAAAAGGATCTGGGGGGTTATAGTGGATCACAAATTGAATATGAGCCAACATGTGATGCAGTTGCAAAAAAAGCTAATACTCTTCTGGGGCAGTGGTTCTCAAATGGTGGGGCGTGCCCCTCTAGGAGGCTACAGAGGAATGTTCAGGCAGCACATGGAGGGGGAGGGCCAGCCCCCACATGGGATGGGGGCGGGAGCATCACACTTTCAGC
>NW_020681122.1:878-1176 GCF_002925995.2 Terrapene triunguis
CCGGAGTGTCCTCTTTTTTGAAAGTTCAAATATGGTAACCCTACTACAGAGGAATGTTCAGCCAGCACATGGAGGGGGAGGGCCAGCCCCCACATGGGATGGGGGCGGGAGCATCACACTTTCAGCCCCGCTCCACTCCCAGCCCAGCTTCACTTCCAACCCCATTCAGCCCCCAGTCCTGCTCTGCCCTCATTCCCAGTCTGCTCACAGACCAATTCCGACCCCAGCTGCAGCTCCATTCCACCCCCTGTTCTGCCCCCAGCCCAGCTCTGCCCTCATTCCCTCTCTGCCCCCAGAC
>NW_020681123.1:0-8723 GCF_002925995.2 Terrapene triunguis
TCCCTGAGTCTTTAAGGAGCGGGGCCAAGGGGTTGAATCCTACGCGGTGTAGCATGCACCCCATTACAAGCCCCTATGCACATTCTTCCAAGTAAGAAAAGATTGCTTAAGGGGACTATGTATGGGACTGGCATCAGTCAGAATATGCTCACATTGACACTGGCTTTACAGTTTATGTTTGTGCCAGTTTGAGGGCAGATAAAACAGTATATCTATTTCCAGAAGGCTTCCGAAATTTAACTCTCCCAGTGCACAACAGGGTAAATTAAGAATGCTGTGAGGGCTGCCTGGAGAATTTCCTTACTTTGTTAGGTTGTGTTGGAAATTTAATTCTTATGTTCTTATAAGTAATATTTAATAGATAAAATACTAATCAATCATGCTAAAGTGTGATTCTGCTCTGAAAAGTGACTATGAAAATGGTATTGTCAGGTTTAATGTTTATTATGTTTCCATGTTTTCTGTTGTGGTAAGGCCCAGCCATTTAAACTTGTACAAATGTCTCGCTATGCTAAAGTGAGTACAGGGGGTCCCGGGTATACATCTCCCCCTTATCCATTGTTTTGGATATCCGTCGCTCATCAATAGGGGAATGTGTTCCGATTTAAGTTGGTCCTGATCCGCATATCCGTTGTTTGCACAGATTGGGACCGATGTGAATTGGAACATGTTCCCCTATAGTACAGTACAGTACTGTACTTGCATCCGCCGGCCACGTTCAAGGCTTATTACCTACGGAGGACATTCTCCATGCTGATTAAGGAGACGGCAGGTGAAGGAAAGCCCAGTGTAAAGGAGTTTTGGAAATTCTACAACATCTTGAATAGGGTGGAAAACATTGACATATCCTGGGAAGAGGTCACTTTGCAATGTATGAACAGCATTTGGCGCCGTGCATGGACAGATGCTGTCCACAGCTTTGTGGGATTTGATGCCGTTCCTGCTCTCTAGCAAGAAATTGTCATGTTGGCAAAGGATGTCGGCTTTGAGGAGGTGGTGGAGGAGGATGTACAGGAGTTGTTGGAGTCTCACAGTGAGCAACTGACAAATGAGGAACTGATTGAGCTGGACCAACAACAGATATCCAAAGAAAGCAAAGTCGATGATTGTGACATTGCACTCCATATGTTTTATGGAAATATGCTTATGAGTGTGAATATGATGTAACTGGAATATGCTTTATACAAAAAGTCTCTTGTAAGGTATCATAACAAAGGTTATAACCTACTGAATATATTCCTCTTATTGTATGTATGTATCATTCTTGTATCTGAAGCTAGAACTATGAAGTATAACTCTGAGGTCCTATTGTAATTATGCAAAGGGTGGGCCACTAATGGTGGTTTAGAATCTTGATGGCTCCCATTGACTAGGACAACTGATTGTAAATGGCTCTGTTTACTTACAAACCTTCCTGTGTATATGTGGGCCAGCCCAGGAAGAATGGAGGCTGGGGTCTCACAGGACATGTGATCATGTCACCTGATACTGGAAGCCATCTTAAATCTGGTACTTTGATTCCCCACCCCTCCTTCTAAACAGAAAAGACACAAAAGATTTCCGCCTTGTGCAAAGCTATAAAAGGAGGTGGAACAGAACAAAGGGGGAGGCCAGTCATGAGAACACCCCTGCTTTCCACCTACGATGTCTGCTGGAACTAACAAGGACTGTACCAGGGGAAAGGATTAGGCCCAGACTAGGAAGGAGTCTAGTCTGTGAAAGAAGCTTATTGGAACATCTCTGAGGGTGAGATTTTACCTGTAAACAGTTTCTTAATGTATTAGGCTTAACTTGTGTGTGTTTGCTTTATTTTGCAGGGTGACTTACTTTGTTCTGTCTGTTATTACTTGAAACCACTTAAATCCTACTTTTTATACTTATAAACAAAAGTGATTTTATTTAATGAACCCAGAGTAAGTGATTAATACCTGGGAGAGCAAACAGCTGTGCATATCTCATCTGAAGAAGTGAGGTTTTTACCCACGAAAGCTTATGCCCAAATAAATCTGTTAGTCTTTAAGGTGCCACCAGACTTCTTGTTGTTTTTGTAGATACAGACTAACACGGCTACCCCCTGATACTCGCTATCAGTGTTATAGAAGGCAGAGAATTCATAAGTTTATCCTATATAAGGTTTATATAGAGTAAAACGGATTTATTTGGGGTTTGGATCCCATTGGGAACTGGGTGTCTGGTGCTGGAGATAGGTAACCTGCTGAGCAGTTTTTGGTTAAAGTCTGCAGTTTTGGGGGTTTGGCCCACACCTGGGTCTGTGTTGCAGCAGGCTAGCATGTCTGGCTCAACAAGAACTCTGGTTCTGGAGTCCCAAGCTGGCAGGGAAAAAGGGCTCAGAGGTAATTCCAGCACATCAGGTAACTGTCCCAAGGGGGTCTTTGTGACCGAACCCATCACAACATAGCCAGAAGTCTGATGACAAAGAATCTCTCTCGTTTCTTTGGATTGCTGGATGAGATGACGCAAATCATACAGAGCGGTGATCCTTTTCATGAACGGTCTGTCAAAGTCTCTCAATGATGCAGTGGCTTGCTACACAGAGATCTATCATTCAAAGATTCATGCAGGAGAGCAGACATCAATAAAATCCTTTTTTAAGACATCTGCAACCAAAGAGCCAGCCATGGAAAAGCCAGCCTAAGAAAATCCAGCTGCCACCCCGATCAATTGACACTGTTTTATACTGTCTTACTGTACTGCATTTACTGTATTAAAATATTCTGTGTTTGAACGGTGTTAGTAGGGTTCTACATTATTTTATTCAATGTTTTATGTGTAAAATGTGTACTGTATAACCTGTCATTGTAAAAAGGTACACTGTTGAGGTGAAAAGAGCATTGGCATAGGTGAGTGTGGTGAAGTTGTGAACGCATCCCCCCCTTATTCCTTTATTTCTTATGGGGAAAAATTCCCCGGTATACGTCATTTTGGTATCTATCACCCTTTTCAAGAACGCAACCCCAATGTATACAGGGGGCCCCCTGTAAGAGGTAACAGAATTATTATTTGTCTTACAATAGCAATGAGAGACCACTCAAGGAAGCTCAGAGCGCCATTGTGCTAAGCCCCGTACAAACACATAATTATAGATAGTGCTTGCCCTAAAGAACCTACAATCTAAATAGACAAGACAGGCAAAGAAAGTATGATTATTCTCTCTTTACAGGTAGGCAACTCCAGCTAGGAGCAGAAGAAACCAAAGCAGGGACTGTTGTACTAGAGTGAGGGGGCAAAATGGGGGCCAGCACGAGCTATCTTTTCACCCAACTCCCCCTGGACTACTTGTTCAGCTTGGAACACGATAGTGCTCTTTTGCAGTGGTTTGGCTCCCTGTCTGGTACAAGGAGAAGTGAGAAAAATTGTTCTCCTTGACCTGTGAGAATAGGACAAGAAGAAATGGGTTTAAATTGTAGCAAGGGCGGTTTAGGTTGAACATTAGGAGAAACTTCCTAACTGTCAGGTTAGTTAAGCACTGGAATAAATTGCCTAGGGAGGTTGTGGAATCTCCATCATTGGAGATTTTTAAGAGCAGGTTAGACAAACTCCTGTCGGGGATGGTCTAGATAATATTTAGTCCTGTCTTGAGTGCAGGGGACTGGACTAAATGACCTCTCAAGGTCTCTTCCGGTCCTACAATTCTATGATTCTTTGTAGTTTATGATTCTCTGCCACACAAATACTTATACTGCTGCCCAGGCAGAGTGGAGAGCAGCAGCTGCTGGCCAGGTGCCCAGCTCCGAAGGCAATGTCATCTCAGCAGCAGCACAGAAATAAGGTTGGGGTGATAATGTGAAGTATGATATTTGTCAATATCACTTTTCACAGCAGACTTAGCACCCCATTGCTACCTTTACTTCTGTGCTGCTGCTGCCTCCCTGGGGCTGACAGCTGGAGACCTGATGCTGCCTCCAGGTGAGGGCTTGAGGCCGGGGTGGGGGAGGGGCAGGGAGTATGGCCAGAGCCCAGGCTGCCTCCTGGTGAGGGACTGAGATGGGGGGAGGGAAGGAGAACCCAAACCTGGACAGTGTGGCTAGGACTGCCAGCCCCTGGCGCCATGAGCCCAGCTACCCAGGACTGACAGCCGGAGCTCTTTAAAAAAAAAAAAAAGCACACAGCTCACACCGCCCTTGACACATTCCCACTCCTCCCCTGGGAGGCCCGCCCCGCTAGTTTAGATCAGTTGTTTGGAGAGCAGAGTAAGCTGTGTGTATGCTAGAGAGTGGGGGGGAGAGGGCCTCACTGCCTGGTCCTTCTCCCTCTTCTACCATCAGTGGTGTTATGAAGTCACATTTGTCTAAAACTGCAGGTATATTTCAGTCCAGTAAGATGGCGGTAGAGGGGGCTCCTTTCCTTACAAGCGGACAGGGATGCAGACTGAATTGGGCTATTGCAGGCACCAAGGAGGTGCAGTTGCAGGGGCTTGAGGCTCAGGGAGATAGCAGTAGTGGTAAGAGAGGGCTCCTTCTTTTATAAAATGACTGATAATATGCACCCTTCGGAAGGCCTCATTTTAATTTTCCTTCTGATTTCTACAAGCAACCTAACTTTAGCTGATCATGCTGTATTCCTTTGCAATTAATACTCTGCTCACTCATGGGTCTCTGGCTTGGGGCAGAGGATGGGAAGGAAAGATCATTACAATAAAGAACATGTATTGTTAGCAGGCAGAATCTGTAAAAAAATGAATAAGAATGAAGCTTAATTTTCATAATCATTGCTGACCTAGAGCTGAAAAGTATGGGAAAATATTAGCATTTGTAAACTGAGGAAATCATGTAAGTCAGTCAATGAACTTGATATCTTCCACATGAAGAGGTCATTCTTAAAGGGCCCAATCCTGCAAAGATGCTGAGCACCCTCAACCCCCACTGAAGTCAATGGGAGTTGAGTATGCTCAGAAGTTCATGGAAACACTCTGCCCCTTACAGGATCAGGCCCAAAGTTACATTTTCACCAGGAGAAACTTGAATGTCACTGGCCATCAAAAGTGACTTCCGATCTCAGGGAGACACACAAATATTTCCAGGATTGATATAGACAGATATCTATTTCCCAGTTTCACACAGTAAACCAAGGACAGCATCCACTTGCATCCAGAAAATCAAAAGGAAGGTCCATCATTCTTTGACTGCTAAGAAATCAAAGTAAATGAACATCAAGAGGTCACTAATATGAAGTAGCCTGAAGTCATCCTAAGGCAGCAAGAGGTCACTTCTTTTTATATTCAAAGCATAGATTCCTATAAAAAACAATTTACTTTTACCTCCAATGATCATTAATAATTCTGTATTATCTCAATAGTTTTCTGTCAGTCCCCTAAACCCTTCTTTATTGTTGTACAAATATCTTATTCCTAGTGATATAGCATTAATATAATGTTATGAGATCTGAGAAGTGCAAGACTGCTCTCTATCCCTTATTTTCCATTAGTGCTCGCACTGTTTCAGCTGAACTAGTGTTATCAACATTTGGAGCTCAGGTCTACACTAGAGATGTTTGCCAGTAATGGCAGTTAAGCGAATGATTTTTTTCACAACAGTGCTATACTGGCAAGGGAGTGGAATCCCTGTCATTGGAGGGTTTTAAGAACAGGTTGGTCAAACACCTGTTAGGGATGGCCTATGTCTACTTGGGCCTGCCCCGGCAAGGTGGGCTGGACTAAATGACCTCTCAAGGTTCCTTCCAGCCCTGTAGTTCTGATTCTAAGCCCTAGCCTGGATGCAGTTATACTGGCATAAAACTGCCAGTATAGCTTATTTTGCTCAGGAACAGGTATAAGCTATCACGGCAAAAACTCTTTTGCCTATGTAATCTGCGCCTATACTAGTGGAGTTTGCCAGTAACTATACTAGTAAACCTTTTCTGATGTAGACTAGGTTTGCCTGCAGACACCTTTTTCATCAACATCATTATTATCTGTACTGCAGTAGAACCCACGGGCTCCAGCTGAGATCAGGGGCGAAGTTAGGCCCAGCTCGGACCCAAGCCCACCCGACCCGACCAAGTCATTTTCTGACCCGACCAAACCCTTCCCCTTGAACCTGAGTCAGTGCCACTGCTGCCTCCTGCCCATTGTGTCAGTACAGTGGTGGATTCATGACCCACTCGTGCTGTCTACCATCCCCTGCTGCACTGTGTGTGAGCTGCAGAGTGAGAGGCACTGCAACTCCTCAGGACATTCACTCTGCAGCACACACAGAGCAACGAGCCGGTGGCAGCCGGCAGGAGTGGGTCACACAGCTGCCGCTGTGCCGACCCCATAAGCAGGAAAGCCGAGCTGAAAGGGGCCAATTGCTTTCCCACCTGACCTGGACCTGACACAGATTTTTTCACCCTTATTTATGCCCTTCTCCACAAATAGCCCCAAGAAGGCTGCTTGTGGAGTCATGTGCTACTAATGTCAGTATCAGAATCTGGCCCACAGTTAACAGAATCCCTCCCCCAAAGAACTTCCGATTTAAATAGTCAAGACAAGTCAAAGGTGGGGAGAAAGGACATAGTATTATCCCCATTTTGCAGTTAGGAAACTGAGGCTTGGTCTACACTAGAGTTAGGTCGATATAAGGCAGCTTACGTTGACCTAACTATGTCAGTGTACACACTACAGCCTTGCTCCTGCCAATGTAAGTGCTCTATTACATGGATATAATAACTCCACCTCCACGAGAGGCATAGGGCTTATGTTGGTGTAGTTAAGGCAACACAGGGTCCATGGAGACTGTATATACTGCATTACTTACATCAGCTGTTGGCTGTCATTCTTGTCTATTTCACGACTCCACGCATGAAGCCGTGAACTTGACAAGAGAGCCGGGCTGTCTGCAGGGCAGGTGGGGGGCTCCAGTTAGAGCCCGGTTGTCCCTGGGCTCCCTGGTCCAGCTGGGCTGTGCCCGACCTGTTCAGAGCCTGTCTGCTCCCTGGCTTCTAGCCCAGCTGCTGCCTGGGCTCCCTGCTCTGAGCCAGGCTGTGCCTCCCTGCTGCCAGCCAGGCTGCTGCCTGGAGGCTCCCAGCTCCTCACTCCCTGTGGGGAGCCCTGGTGCTGCACAGATGCTCCCTGCCACCGGGAGTCCCCCAGGCTCTTGGCTGCATGCCTGGAGTCTGGGTGGCTGAGGGGAGCCGGGAGCCTTGGGGCAGCCAACAGGCTGCCAGCGGGGATCCCAGGCCACAGCCTGGCTGGAAGCAGGGAGCTGGGCAGGCACAGCCTGGTTCAGAGCTGGGAGTGAACCCGGCGACTGCACTGAGGTTCCCAGGAGCTGCCCGGACCTTGCAGCTGGGAACCCAGTTGCAGCAGGGAGCTGAGAGCTGGGGGAGGGCAGCCGAGGTCCCGGGAGTGGGGAGCCAAGAGCTAGGGAGCAGCCTGGCTCTGTGCAGGGAGCTGCATGTGGAGCTGAATGCCCAGGCTCTCAGCCCCCCGCACTGCCCCTCTACGTCGGTGGAAGCGTTCCTCCTGAGGACACACACCATCGGCAGAAAGAGGGCTCCTAATACTAGTTTAGACAATGCCTTTGTTTCTCTGCTAATTACATGTTGTCACTGCAGGCCTGGCTGCAGCAAGAAGCAGAAGCTTTGAGGAGTGGTATTGTTGAAGCAGCACAAGTCCTGGGGGGTACAGCTGTACCAACCACCATGCTTGCTATTGCCATGAAGGTTGGAAATAAGCCATGGCTCGTAAGGGAATGTCACCCCCTGGAGCTGTGTTCACACTCTGAGGCTGGGCCAGGGGACCCATTGGGAGTGGCTCAAGCAGTACAAGGCTCCAGTGTGGACAAGCTCTGAGTGCTGATGGGTGCTTAATGAAGCAACACCTCTACAAGTGCTGGCGAGGGCCCAGGCCAGTGCCAGGTACCAAGGTATGAGCGGACCAAGGCCTGCTTTGTGGCTACAACCTCAAGGGCACCAAGAGACCCACAATTAATCCACCACCAGACCCACTACTACATGAAAGGCGGCGGGGAGAAAACGACTAACTTAACAACACTAGTAACTAGCTGAGCACTGCAGGGAAATCCCGTGGGCCCTAGGAGACCATGGTCAGGGGGCCCGGTTCAGCCTTGGGGCTCGCTGCCCCCCTCCTCAGGTGAGGCGGCGGCGGCAGGAGGGAGAGCCATGGCGCTCCCAGCCGGCGGCGGTGGAGGGGCAGCTGTCACCCCGCCTGGCAGCAAGCCCAGCAGGGAGCGGAGCAGCCCGCCCCGCCCGCCGCCGCGCAGAGCACAGCGAGGCCCGAGGCGAGCCCCCGGGGCGGCCAAGGACAAGGAGCCCCGGGGGGTGGGGAAGTCTGTGGGGCGGGGCCTGGCCGGGGGGTTTATCGCGTCCGCGGCCCAGGGTCCTGTATCCCAACCCAGAACGGCAAAGAGCCCCCAGAAGACCCTCGGGCCCACGTGTCGAGCAGTACCGGGGCTCACGTGGCACCGCCCCCTCCTGCGAGCCAATCAGCCCGCGGTGAGTTGTGCTGTTTCGTTCGGAGCCCAACTTTTGGCCCAATCGGCTGCGGCGGCGGCGAGACGACGATGGCGGCAGCGGTAGGGGCGCTGCGGCTCCTGCTGGCCGGGCCGGGTCTGAGGAGGCGGAGACTGTGAGTGACGCTGCTGAGAGCCGTGGGGGAGGGGGCGCTGTGCTCACCCCAACGCCCCCACAAACCCCGCCCCGCGAGAGCGAGACCCCGGGCAGGGGGATCCGCCGCGCCGCGCTCGCAACCCCCTCCCCCCCCC
>NW_020681124.1:0-215 GCF_002925995.2 Terrapene triunguis
AGTCAGCTCAGCACTCAAGGGTTAACACATTGTTGTTAATGTAGCCTCACACTCTACAAGGCAGCACGAACGGAGGGAGGAGAGACAGCATGGCAGACAGAGACAGAGACACACACTCTGTGTGAGGCCTGGTCTACACTAACCCTCCAATTCGAACTAAGGTACGCAACTTCAGCTATGTGAATAACGTAGCTGAAGTCGACGTACCTTAGTTC
>NW_020681124.1:315-1899 GCF_002925995.2 Terrapene triunguis
CGAGCAGGATTACCGGAGTCGACGGCGAGCACTTCTGGGTTCGATTGATCGCGTCCAGACAAGACGCGATAAATCGAACCCGGAAGTTCGATTGCCAGCCGCCGAACTACCGCGTAAGTATAGACAAGCCCTGAGAGAGACTTGCATTGCCCCTTTAAGTATGCTGACTCCCACTCTAAGTACATTGCCTTTTTAAGTAGATTAGCAAATTGAGACAGCAGCTGCTGCCAGCAAACTCCCTCAGTCCTGAGCCCTGTAGTCAGGGCCGGCTTTAGGCCAATTCCACCAATTCCCCCGAATCGGGCCCCGCGCCTAAGAGGGCCCCACGCGCAGTGGCAGGGGGAGAAGTGGCCGAGAATCCCTTCCCTGGCTAGAGGCTCCTTTTTAATTTTTACTCACCCGGCGGCACTCCGGGTCTTTGGCAGCACTTCGGCGGCAGGTCCTTCAGTGCCGCCGAAGACCTGGAGCGAGTGAAGGACCCACCGCCGAAGACTAGGAGCGCCGCCCGGTGAGTATAAGCCCCACGTGTTTTTTTTACGTGGTTTTTTTTTTTAGTCATCCCTGCCGGGGCCCCGTCGAAACTGTTCGAATTGGGCCCCGCACTTCCTAAAGCCGGCCCTGCCTGTAGTGTCCGCCCCTGTGGAGATAAGGTACAGGAGATGGGGGTACAGGAGTGGGAGGAAGGAGACACCCTGACATTAGCACCCCTCATCCCCCCCGCCCCCTGCACAGCAAGCAGGAGTCTCCCGGGAGCAGCTCCAAGGCAGAGGGCAGGAGCAGCACACAGCAGTAGGGGGAGGGAGAAGCTGAGCTGCCCGACAATTGATAGCCTGCTGGGCGGCTGCTGCACAGGGAACTTAGGGGAGCGGGGAATAGGGGGGCTGCCGGTCCACCCTGGTTCCAAGCCCCAACCAGCTAGCTCCATCGGGCTGCTCTTCCTGCACACAGTGGACAAAGCAGGCGGCTGCCAAACGTTATAAGGGAGCATTGCACAACTTTAAACGAGCATGTTCTCTAATTGATCAGCAACGTAACAACGTAACAACGAAACAACGTTAACTGGGACGACTAAGTGAGGAGTTACTGTACATAGTTTTAGGGCCTAATCCTGCTCCCACTGATGTCAATGTGTAGCATTCCTCTTGGGACTTTAATGGAAACAGGATTGGACCTTAATTTGCTATGGAAAACACACACGGCATTTTCTCACAAAAGCAGTTTCCATAAGAGGTAATGGAACTAAGGAGAACTTAGTTCTATGGGAAATGAGGCATAAAAAAAAAACCTATCAGTCTTCCTGTGCTAATGCTCCTCTTCCTGTCACTATGGCCCAAACAGGATGACTTCATGTTTCTTCCTGATGGCACAGTCACCCACATTCTGGAGATTACTTTTGAGGCTCAAAACCTGACTGAGGCTTCTGGGTTATTGTAATACAAGTCAACAAAATCATCAATGTTCCATGAAAGTGTTTAGCATTCCACAGGATTGATTCCTTATACTGTACTCCTTGCACTTAAAACAGAACATCCTGCTTCCTGAATGCATGTATGGTACTTTTTTTTTTTTTTTTTTTTTTTTTTT
>NW_020681125.1:0-1567 GCF_002925995.2 Terrapene triunguis
CCCCCCACCCCAGTCTGAACCCCTGAGCAGTGAGCAGCGGCACCCAGGAGCCGGCAAACAGGGCTGCTAACAGGGGAGTTTAAGTGGGAGTTTACAGGGGGAGGTGGAAGGGGAGGCAGGAGGGCGCAGTGCCCGGTGTGCTCTGTGTCCCCAGGAGCAGCAGGTAGAGACCACAGCAGCCATGAGCCAAGCAGCGGGGGACACAATGCAGATGATTGCATGTTGCAGCTGTGGTATGTACATGGTTCTAGCTGGGGAGCCTGAACAAAGGTATGTTTGTATGAAATGCCGCCTAATAGACCTGCTAGAAGAAAAGATTAGAGGGTTGCAGATGCAGGTAGATACCCTGGTAGAGTTTAGAAGGGGATTCGAGCAGCTAATGGAGCAGAAGCAGGGTGTGGCAGAAGGGGAATGCTCAGGGATGCAGGTGGAAGCACAGGCTATGGTCGGGGGGTGGAATGTCAGGGGCAGAACAAGATCAGTGGAAGCATGTGACTGTGAGGAGCAGGCCAAGGAAAAGGAGGGCTAGCGAGGGGGAAATAGAACTCAGGAACAGGTTTGGGTGTTTGGATAACGAGGAGGAGAGGCAGCAGGTGGTAACTGATGGTGGGAGGCAGAGGAAGAAGAGAAGAGCGGCTAGTCCAATAGAGAGAGGGGAGGAGTTGATGGAGACAGCATCAATACCGGGCCCCAGTAGGATAGTGGATGGCACTAGGGGGACTATAAGGGAAAATAGAAAGACACAGGATGTACGACTACAGGGAACAGGGGATAGATTTGTAGATCGTACTGTCACCAGGCAAAGGCAGGTTTATGTGATTGGAGACTCCTTGCTGAGGAGGTTGGACAGGCCTGTGACCAGAGCAGACCCAGAAAACAGAAGGGTGTGCTGTCTGCCGGGCGCTAAGATACGGGATGTGGACCTGCGGTTGAAAAGGATCCTAAAAGGAGCGGGTAAGAACCCCTTGATCATCCTTCACGTAGGAACGAATGACACGGCTAGGTTCTCGCTAGAGAGAATTAAGGGGGATTATGCCAGGCTGGGGAAGACGCTTAAGGAAGTTGAGGCTCAGATTATCTTCAGTGGGATTCTGCCTGTTCCTAGAGAAGGACAGCAAAGGGCTGACAGAATTATGAGGATAAATAGCTGGCTAAGGGAGTGGTGCTATAAGGAGGGCTTTGGGATGTATGGCCACTGGGAGGCTTTCGGGGACAGACAGCTGTTCTCACGGGATGGACTTCACCTGAGTAGGGAAGGAAATAGACTTCTGGGAGGGAGGCTGGCTCATCTCATCAAAAGGGCTTTAAACTAGGAATTTGGGGGAGACGGTTGGGAGATGTCCAGTTAATCTCCATGCCAGATTCCAACACTGAAAAGGAGAGTGAAGAGATAAGCACAGATATAGATAGGGGTAGGGGATTGGACATAAGAAGGAGGGGGCGGATGGACAGTATGGGGTCCGTACCAAATTGCATAACTAATGGGAGAAAGGATAGACAGCATACAGTAAGATGTTTATACACCAACGCGAGAAGCCTAGGTAACAAAATGGAGGAATTGGAGCTC
>NW_020681125.1:1667-2768 GCF_002925995.2 Terrapene triunguis
TGCGAGAAGCCTAGGTAACAAAATGGAGGAATTGGAGCTCCTGGTCCAAGAAATGAAACCAGATATCGTAGGAATAACCGAAACTTGGTGGAACGGTAGTCATGACTGGAGTACAGGTATGGAAGGGTATGTGCTGTTTAGGAATGACCGGAAAAAAGGTAAAGGTGGGGGAGTGGCATTGTATGTCAATGATGAGGTAAAATGTAAAGAAATAATAAGTGATGGAATGGATAAGACTGAGTCTGTCTGGGCACTAATTACACTGGGTAAAAGAACTACTAAAGCCTCCCCTGAGATAGTGCTCGGGGTGTGCTATAGACCGCCGGGATCTAGCCTGGATGCGGACAGAGAACTATTTAATGTTTTTAGGGAAGTAAAAACTAATAAGAACTGTGTAATTATGGGGGACTTTAACTTCCCAGATATAGATTGGGGAACAAATGCTAGTAACAATAATAGGGCTCAGATGTTCCTAGACGTGCTAGCAGATGAATTCCTTCATCAAGTAGTAACTGAGCCGACGAGGGGGGATGCAATTTTAGATTTGGTGCTGGTGAGTAGTGAGGACTTCGTTGAGGAAATGGTTGTAGGGGACAACCTTGGCTCGAGTGACCATGAGCTAATTCGGTTTAAACTAAATGGAAGGATTAACAGAAATAAAACTGTGACTAAGGTTTATGATTTCAAAAAGGCCAACTTTAATAAATTAAGGCAACTACTTAGGGAAGTGGATTGGGCTAACATACTTAGGGATCTAAAGGCAGATGACGCCTGGGATTGTTTCAAGTTGAAGTTGCACGAGCTGTCCGAGGTCTGTATACCGAGAAAGGGAAAACGGTTATTAGGCAGGAGATTTAGACCTAGCTGGATGAGCGGGCGTCTCAAACGGGCGATTAAGAAAAAACAGAAAGCGTACAAAGAATGGAAGAGGGGAGGGATCGGCAAAGAAACCTACCTTATTGAGGTCAGAGCATGTAGGGATGCGGTGAGAAAGGCCAAAAGCCGTGTAGAGTTGGACCTTGCGAGGGGAATTAAATCCAATAGTAAGAGGTTTTATAGCCATATAAATAGGAAGAAAACAAAGAAAGAGGAAGTGGGACT
>NW_020681126.1:0-1589 GCF_002925995.2 Terrapene triunguis
TGTTACCGAAATATCGGGTCCACCTAACTGAGAGCCAATAACAGCCAGACAGGGATAAGGAAGAGTTGCTTTATTCTGCAGAAGAAAGGAGAGCTTTGCACCTTAGTACAAAAACTCTGTCTTACACACATTTTACAGATTCTTTATACACATTCAGACCATGGTCCTTGCAGTGTTAACACTTGATTGGTGCTTTTGCTATCTGGTCAGTGAAAACCGGCTTGGGACCAGCTCCAACTACCTTAAGGCCTTGAAGGGAAGACAGTTGAAAAGTTCAGGCTACTGTGTACTTGAAGTGTCTGCTTCCCCCTAATGGCCACTGGTTGACATAAAGGCTGCTCTGTTAAGGGGGGGTCACTAGTAACTTTCACAGTCCCCCCTTCGGGCCTGACAAATTCAAAAATTGTCAGGCCTGTTACGCAATTTGCGATCAAGCTGGAGGGACAGATGCTGTTTTTTTTTATGGACAGCAGAGCTTTTGATCATAGCATTACACAGGCATTTGGCACATTGTATCATTATCCAGATAACACATAGGAAGAAAAGAAAGAAAAGAATCCATTTAACAATTGTTCGAAAGAGCCCCGTAAACCATGACCCAAGGTCTGGAAGCAGGTCCTCAAAACTAAAGGTGTGATCAAGAGATACAGCACGGAAAACAACAGCAGCATTCTTAATGGCTTGTAAATCCTGCTCAATTAAGCCAGAATGATTGACATAGAAACAACGTTTTTCCCCAATGCGAGCACAAGTCCCCCCCTAATTGGTTCATATGCTTGGAAGGAGCATTGAGAACGTCCGCACTTCCACCCAGAAAGTTTCCAAGTATGTCTCCATGGCCACAGATCAGATGGTTCTCCTGATGTGTCTGTAAGGGCAGTGGGCCAAGCCTGATGCTCCAGATCATTCCAAATGGCCATTAGCTGGTCATTCAGGAAATCCTGAATTTCTGAACATGCTAGATCCCACTGCAATGCCTTCCCAGCCTCAGTGATATTCAATACCATCTCTGTCAGCAACTTCTGGGTCATAGAACTAAGGGCGGAGATAACATGAAACTCACCAACTCCAGCCTGTACCTGGGTTAGCTGTGCCCCAATTTCTCATCATGTTTTGGTTCTTAAAAATATTCCAAACTGCTGCTGCACTATTGGCCCCATCCCAAAGGGATCCGGTCAAGTCTCTCTTCTTTCTAGAGGAAATAACCCAAGCCCTCTGTTGTGCTAATCTAATGGCAGCCCCCTGTGAGCAATTTGGGTATGTAGAGGTGATCTGGAAACTGGATAAGGGTAATGAAAATTTAACAGTCCCTAGTGTAGTGTCAATCACAGTTCATTGATATCCTAATACATTTCTTTTTGGTGTAGTACTATACCACATTCCCAAGCATGGGTCCCACAAATTTCTTCCTGCCAGTATATAATTCTTTGTTTCTTCACCAGGGTCAGTTCTTAATGTCTCTTGTAGGCAGGAATCCCTGGACTTTGGTGGTTCCAATGAAGCAAGTGTTCCTTCTTCTCTTTTCCTGAAACAGTTTGGTTTAGCATCATACAGGGGAGAGGTTACTAGCACATCACCCTGTAATGGTT
>NW_020681126.1:1689-3760 GCF_002925995.2 Terrapene triunguis
CACAGTAGGTCTGTCAGTGGACAAGGGAGAGGTTACTAGCACTTCACCTTGTCTTTTTTCCTTTTTCCTGCTGTCCAGAAGGCACAGCAGAGCTAGAAGGAGAAATAGGCTTATCAGTCGGAGAATCCTCCCGAGGTGGAGGGGTCTTTTTACAGTGAGAAGCATGGGTCCAGGTAGGCAGTCCTTGCACTTCACAGCGGTGTTGGTGGTTAACAGCACTTGGAAAGGGCCTTTCCAGTGGGGAGCCAAAGCAGTCTTTCGTTGATGGACTTTACATAGACTCAGTCTCCTTGTTTCAATGAATGGCAGGGCTGCTAGGGTCTTTGGTTAGCACTTCTTTTATCTGTGAGAAAAGAAACCTAACACATTTCATTAATGCCTGGCAGTGTTTTGCAAATCTCATAGTTGCTTGGGCACATTCAGGCCCCCCTTTTCTTGGCTGTCAGCCAAGTCTTAGCTGTGGGCAGTGTCCTTGGATTGGGCCAGTGTCTTATCTTTGGACTGAGCTTGCTAGCTATTTTTTTTCCAGTTAACTCAATCTGTTCTTTTTCCTTCTTCCCTTCTTGGCTTCTTTTAACCTACAAAGGAAACTTCCACTCTTCACTCATACACCTTTTCCCAACATGAACACATACACATTGCCATTATACAGTACATTAGTCTTATTACTCAATGTATGCCATATACACCCTTCCAGTAAAATAACTTTATTACAGAGCTTTGGAGCAACAAACCAGGACAAGCACACCCACTTTTGAGGAGTCCACTCGGTACAACCTCTGGTGTCCAATAGCTTTCCTCCCTCCCCAGCCCTCTGGCTAGAAATCTGAGGTAGCCAGAAGGATCCCATGGGCAATATGGGGAATGGGTTACCTTCCATGTCCTTGCTTCCAAAGACTGTTGGTATGCAAATTTTAACAACAATTTTGGCCATAGAACACAAAAATAATTCCTATTGTGCCAGTAAATGTATGGTACGTTGAATGCTATTCAGCTGGCATCCGTTTTCTCTGATGATCCGAAAGACAAAAGAACAGAGGTCTACCCTTTCTGGGCAGTCAGTCATTGCTTAAAATATTTCCTTTATATACACATACTCTTGTTGATTTTAGACAAAACAGAGGAATTACCCCATATTTCCTTGTATTTGTTTCATAGGCAGCCCAGGTTTCAGTGGCTTCTACCTTATTAGTTAGAAAATTGCATTAATACAGATGCTTTCTGGCTTGCTTCCAGATCCAAAGCTATCCACAGCTTAAAGATTCTTACTTAAAAAGGGACACAATTAACTTTCCCAGACTTTTGATTGCCTTTTACTTCTAACTCCTGCTTTCAAACACCCAGTGATCTGAAAGAGACAACACAACCTATACTGGTAGGTTTGCATTTCTTTTACCTCTGCTACAATATACACTGCACATGTTCTGGGGAAAATGCACATCCTGTCCACAATTCAATTTCCACAACACTAGCCACATCAATTTCTACACAAGGTGTAACTATTTCTTTTTAAACACCAGGTAAAGACCATTTACTTAACATATAAACTAAAAGGCTATCCTCAGAGGGTTTTACCAGAGACCCACCCATCTGCCTGCTGACACTCTAATAGAGAATTACAGAGAGAACAGAGGGAATTATGGCCTAATAGGATCCTATTACAGGAATTTCTACTAATACTGACCGCTACAGGGGACGAGACAGAAGGATCCCAATTCAACCTCAGAGCTTCATCGCACGCGATGGCTTCCACTCTGAGGAATTACGAATGAGAGGCTCAGTTCTGTCCACACACCTAACGCCCAAATGTATAAGACAGAAATTCATTAACCGGTTAACCAGACCAGAACCAGATAGTGTCTCCTTATCCTATTAGGACTCACCTTATCGGAGCACGAACCACAGGGGCTGCGGTGAAGCAGAGAAAAGGGGCAAAACACCCCGTTGGCGCCGTTCCCAATTCACCGCAGCTGTCCGGAGTCCAATGTCCGAGCTAGGAGAGTCCCGGCGGAGTCGCCAGAAACTGTTACCGAAATATCGGGTCCACCTAACTGAGAGCCAATAACAGCCA
>NW_020681127.1:0-585 GCF_002925995.2 Terrapene triunguis
AGGTTACAGACTGTGACACGAAGGGTTGAATTGTCACTGTAGCCTCCGGGTTGATGAGCTTGGGGTCCACTAGGGATTGGTGGATAGTTGACACTTGTGCCCCAGTGTCCCTCCAAGCGATAACCTTCTTTCCGCCCACTCTCAAGGTTTCCCTTCGCTCCGAGGGTATGAGAGAGGCATCTGGGTCTGGGGATCTTTGGTGTGATTGGGGTGTAATGAACTGTAATCGGTTTGGGTTGTTGGGGCAGTGAGCCTTTATATGCCCCAGTTCATTACATTTAAAACATCGCCCTGCTAAGGTATCACCGGGGTGATGTTGGTTGATGGAGACTGGTGTGGTGGGGTGAGAAGGCGTCTGGGGTTTCCCTTGGGATGTGGGTGGGGCCTTGGGTTGTCCTCGGTGGTAAGGTTTTGTTTCGGCTTGCCCCTTCTGATATTCGCTCCAACTGCTACTAGCTTTTTTCTTTTCTGTCACCTCCACCTATTTGGCTCCAATCTCCCCCGCCTCGGTTACAGTTTTGGGCTTCCCATCTAGGATGTACCTTTCTATTTCCTCAGGAACACCCTCTAAAAACTGCTCCATTT
>NW_020681127.1:595-1232 GCF_002925995.2 Terrapene triunguis
TGTTTGGCTTTTTCTTCTCTTTCATGGGCCTCCTGTTTGGCTTTTTCCAGCTCCATTTCTCTCTTGTGGGCCTCCTCTTTGGCTTTCTCTTCTCTGGCTCTCAGCTCCATCTCTCTCTTGTGGGCCCCCTCTTTGGCTTTCTCTTCTCTGTCTCTCAGCTCTATCTCTTTTTCTTTCAGCTCCATAGCTCTCTTGTGGGCCTCCTCTTTAGCTTTTTCTTCTTTGGTAGTCATTTTCCTGGTTTTCTTGTGCTGGGTCACACCCCTCTGCAGTTGACTGAAACTGGGATGTACTTAGCTCTGGCTGCTGCTGAGTTAACAGAGACTTTCTAACAAGCTACTCCCGAGGATGTAAAAAGAAAAAAAAACAATTCAACTTGTAAATTATCTTTACCAGTCAGTCAAAGTTTGCTCGCTTTGAACCCTTCTCTTAACAAAGGACCTCGTTAAAAAAAACTTAACACCTCTGCCTTCAGGCAAGGAGAGATAAGATATGCATCTACCTTCAGCTCTGCTTTCCAAGCAGCTAGAAGGAAAAAAAAATCTCTTACTGGCTTTTGGGTTTAAACAATCTCCACCGCTGCACCACCATGTCAAGGCTGATCCCCACTTTGAACCTTAGGGTACAAATGTAGGGG
>NW_020681128.1:0-2847 GCF_002925995.2 Terrapene triunguis
CAGCGAGCAGGGAGCTTAGCTGCCACATAAAATAACCCGGGGGGGGGGGGCGCGCGGGGCGCTTGGGGGGCTGCAGGGAAGAGCCCCGTGGGCCACGTGTTTGAGACCCCTGCTCTAACTGAACCTCCAGACCAAGTATTCTTGTTTATCCAAACTCTTCCATGTCTTTCACTAAGACATAGACATTGACATCTTTCATATGTCACTTATATGAAAAAGTAATTCAAATGACAAAAGGAAAAGAGATGGGGCAACTTAAGGACAATATATACACCCTACAAATACCTGCTTGTGTAAATAATCAGGCTGTGCCAACTCCTCACATGGTCATCACTTAACAGCAAACTCCCTTACACTGATTTCACTGAATGAGGAATAAGGTTTCAGTTAAAGGGGAACAAAGGAGTTGACAGTTTTACTATCCAGACCACTCAGACACTCAGGACCAAATTACAGCTGTGTAAAAAACATTGATACCAACAAGACTAGAGCAGTCAGAGGAAGGAGAATTTGGCCCTTAGTTGTGATTGTGCTGCTGTGACGTTATTGATATAATCTGGGACCATATAGATCATTGTTGCAACCAAGGTCCTGTAGTGGCACCCAAATCTTGTATAAAGGGGGTCAAATGGGGTGTCTAAGACAAGGTTATGGATTAGTGGTTATAATTATGCTGTCTATATGTGTGTATCAGTTTTATAGTTGAAGTTATGAATATTGGCTCTATACTGTCTGTATTGCAAACTTATGCTATGCTTCTGGGTGACATCCTAAACAAGCTGGTGTTAGCTCTGCCTAGCCGGCTTGATGGCCCATTAAGAACCATCAGCTATACAATGGACTCATTGAGAGAAGGCAAATATGCCTTGAGACTCAGCAAAGTATGCAGGGACTGGCCCATGTGACTCCAGACTCCATTTTGCTGTAATTTTCCACAGTAAGAACAAAAGGGTGTTCTTACACCTGGAAAAGACTATATAAGGCTGATGCCTCATCTCCATTTTGTCTTCAATCCTGCTTCATACCTCTGGAGGAACTTTGCTACAAGCTGAAGCTTTGAACAAAGGACTGAGGACCCATCCCAGCGGGGGATGTCTTCCAGAGACTTGATTTGAACCTGCAGTTTATTCTATCGCTGCTGCAAGCCTGAACCAGGAACTTTGCCATTACTGTATGTAATTGATTCCATTTAACCAACTCTAACTCGCATCTCTATCTTTTTCCTTTTATGAATAAACCTTTAGATTTTAGATTCTAAAGGATTGGCAACAGCGTGATTTGTGGGTAAGATCTGATTTGTATATTGACCTGGGTCTGGAGCTTGGTCCTTTGGGATCAGGAGAACCTTTTTCTTTTTTGGGGTATTGGTTTTCATAACCATTTGTCCCCATAACGAGTGGCACTGGTGGTAATACTGGGAAACTGGAGTGTCTAAGGAGATTGCTTGTGAGACTTGCGGTTAGCCAGTGGGGTGAGACCGAAGTCCTCTTAGTCTGGCTGGTTTGGTTTGCCTTGCCTTAGAGGTGGAAAAAACCCCAGCCTTGGGCTGTAACTGCCCTGTTTGAGCAATTTGTCCTGAGTTGGCACTCTCAGTTGGGTTCCGCCAGAACCGCATTGTCACAGTCCCCCAATGCAAAATTGATGCAGGAAGGGATGACACAAACATCACTGACTGCATCCCAAGAGCTCCCCATCCTTGGGTTTGTCTCACTACAGCTAGTATTGGGTTTAGAAGCCATATTAGAGTATAACAGAAATGGTTTATCAAAATTATGTTCAACAACATGATTGAATCTCTTTACAAACTCAAGGTAAAACTTAGCTAGAACAATAGTGGATTGGATCTGCTCTTGCAGCATGGTTCCTGTATGTCTCATGTGATCTTGCCAAGAGCTAAAGAAAACAGCTACTTTATCCATACAAGCTCTGGCAAATGTTTGGAACCCAATTAACATTAAATCAATGTAGATATTAATGATGCTCATAGTACAGGAATCTTGGCATTTAGCCGTGAAAGCAATATGGTAATGTGCCTCGGTTTCCCTTTTTATACAGCACATCAGGTCTGGAATGTCTTTTCCCCTGTGAAAAGTTCCAAGACTGTTTACAGGCATTACCTGTGAAACACCAGTATAACAAGGCCTTTTAACATAACGTGTGTTCTCATGTATTCCTTTTAACATGTTCAAGGGATTTTCCAACAGATTAGGAACATTGTACATTCTTACAGTTCTTGGTAATAGCAACACATTAGTTACAAAATCACCATTAGCATTAAAAACAAATCCATTGCAAGTGTCCATCTACAATCATGGTTGTCATGCCACAGGTTTGGCTCAATACCTTTGGAGTTTGGGCATTTTAGGATTAACCTGTCGCTTCCCTTTGCAAAATTCAGTTTTCTCTTTCCTCCTTGTCCTGCAGGATCAAACCCTGATTTCTCTTGCTTAACAGAATTCATGGGCTGATGGGGTGGGCTCTCTGTGCTAACAGCTATTAGCAAGTCCTTCCTCTCCCAGCCAGGCAAGTAATTTGCATTACCACAGACAGGAGCCAGTCCACCAGTTTTCATATCCTTAACTGCTATCATTTCCAAGGCTGGACTCTGTCTTAAAGAGATACCACACAAATCCAAAGAGTCTGAGGGTGAGAGTTTGCTTGCTCTCCCCCGCATCCTCAAGCATTCGGCCATAAAACTGTTCTGCTTTGAAACACCAGTAACCAAATCTGTCCTCAGACCCTGAAGCACAGACTGCTCACTTAACGAATTAGCATGGAGACAGTCCTGTCCCAACACCACTGTCTTCCCAACAAGCTGGCCACACACAGCCACTTGGTTATAGGGCT
>NW_020681129.1:0-3413 GCF_002925995.2 Terrapene triunguis
CAGTCGTCTCAGCACAACAGCTGCCTAACCATTGTTAAGTGATTTGTAGGCATCACAGCAAAGGAGAGTTTTGAGGAGGGATTCAAAGGTGGATAATGTGGTAGTTTTGTGGATGTTTAATGGCAACTTAGCTATGTACACCATTCAAAGAAAGTTCCTGTCCCAAGGAAATAACTCACTGTATATATCCTGTCACCATTCTGCCAGTCAAGCGTCATGGAGGGACAAATATCTTCTTTCTCAGAATCTGATTCCAGTTGCGAAATAGAACATTATATTATCCATTGTTTTTTATGTTGGCCCCAGCCGTTAGAAAATAAATTTATTTCTTAACTCTTGCAGCTGGTAGCAAATTCTGGGTGTCTGTCATCCAGCACAATGGATGACCTTCACCAATTTTCATCCTTTGTGCATAATAGAAATGCATATAGGAAATTACATGCTAATCTAGGACTGGAGCCAAAAGAAGGCACTTATAACATTAAAAACTATCCTAATTTTCCTGAAAAGAGTCACAGAGGCCTGACACTTATTGCATCTGTGGTGGTTTGGCAACTGTATCACTGGCCATTTACTACATGGAGCTACACCTACAGCCAAAACCGACGCCTCCGTCTTCCTATTACCTCTTACCCTCCAGATCCTGCATGTGGCTAGGTGGGTCTCTCCTACAAACACTAAGCATGTTCTCCTACAGGGCAAACTAGCTTGTCCTGCTACAATTGGAAACATCTGTGCAGGCATCTATAAAGCCAAACTGTTTTTTCTTAGAGGAATGCACAAACAAGGAAAACAGGAGAGTTAAAAAGAGAAGGGAATTGATCCTCAATTCTAAACCCATTACCCAAACCAAAAATGGACACAGAATGGTTAAAATGTTCTTTGCCCCTTCTGCACGTTCCCACTTTATGTGGTTGCAGTCAGAGGCTGTACCACAGGGGAAATGGTGGGAGGGTTTTCTTCATTCTGATGAGCTGCCGTTGTCAAATGGAGTGGATAGAGCACTGATCTGGAAGACCAGAAATCTGGGTTTTTGTATTCGCCTCTTGCTGAAGCTCACACAGCAGACCTATGGCAATCATTTCACCTCTGTACCTCAGTTTCCCCCAGGCAAATAGGGATAGCAATACTCTTCCAAAGTGCTTTGAGAGCCAAAATGAAACATGCTATAGAAGAGCCAAGTGTTACTATTGTTGTTGTTTAAAATTCATATAGCCTGAAGAAGATGATGATGATTCAGGCAGAAATGGAAGACACTGATTAATGCAGAGATTCTTAATTCCACTGGGTGGCAGCTGTGCCTTTGTTTAGGTCAGGAGTTATATTCCCCTGGTTGGGTCAGGATGACAACCACCTGTTTGCTAGAAGGAAGCAGATCCAAAACCAAGCAGTGCAAGCTGTGAGAATCTGTACCCAGCTGAGGTGGCCACGCTGTCTTTCTGTACACTCTGACTGCTTTTACTCTCTGAATCCCTTCTTCTTCTACTGATGTTAAACCAAGATTCCCCCGAACCCAAATACATGTTGCACATGCTGGTGTGGTGTATTGTTTGGATTATACTCAGTGATTCTTTTTAAATGGGTACAAACCAAAACTACACTAGCAGAAGCCGTCAGCACAGTTTTGATGCTGTTGCAATATGCATGAAGTACAGAAGGAGGAACATCAGATTCCTTACTATGTAAGAGAAAGAGACACTGCCCTGAACAAATGTCTCCCATTATACCCAGCTCTGCATTACTACAAATCAGATACAAACAACACCATCTCCTGGCTATCCAAGGACTTGGATGAAACCAGCAATTGGATGAAGAGCAGTTGGCTGTAGAGGGAGGCATGGTAAGGGCAAATTGATTGTCATTGAGACCACTTACACTAGGGCCTGGTCTACACTATGAGTTTAATTCGAATTTAGCAGCGTTAAATCGAATTAACCCTGCACCCATCCACACAACGAAGCCATTTATTTCAAAATAAAGGGCTCTTCAAATCGATTTCTGTACTCCTCCCCAACGAGCGGAGTAGCGCCGAAATCAATATTGTCATTTCGAATTAGGGTTAGTGTGGCTGCAATTCGATGGTATTGGCCTCCGGGAGCTATCCCACAGTGCACCATTGTGACCGCTCTGGACAGCAATCTGAACTCGGATGCACTGGCCAGGTAGACAGGAAAAGCCCCGCGAACATTTGAATTTCATTTCCTGTTTGCCCAGCACAGGAGAGCACAGGTGACCACAGAGAGCTCATCAGCACAGGTAACCATGCAGGCCGATAATCGAAAAAGAGCACCAGCATGGACTGTACGGGAGGTACTGGATCTGATCGCTATATGGGGAGAGGATTCAGTGCTAGCAGAACTTCGTTCGAAAAGACGAAATGCCAAAACTTTTGGAAAAATCTCCAAGGGCATGATGGAGAGAGGCCACAATAGGGACTCACTACAGTGCCACGTGAAAGTCAAGGAGCTCGGACAAGCCTATCAGAAAACAAAGGAGGCAAACGGTCGCTCCGGGTCAGAGCCGCAGACATGCCGCTTCTATGCTGAGCTGCATGCAATTCTAGGGGAGGCCGCCACCACTACCCCACCTCTGACCGTGGATTCCGAGGCGGGGGTAATCTCATCAGCCACACCTGAGGATTCTGCGGACAGGGAAGAGGAGGAGGAGGAGGACAAGCTTGCGGAGAGCACACAGCACTCCATTCTCCCCAACAGCCAGGATCTTTTTCTCAGCCTGACTGAAGTACCCTCCTAAGCCAGTACCCAAGACCATGACCCCATGGAAGGGACCTCAGGTGAGTTTACCTTTTAAAATATAAAACATGGTTTAAAAGCAAGCGTTTTTTAATGATTAATTTGCCCTGAGGACTTGGGATGCATTCGCGGCCAGTACAGCTACTGGAAAAGTCTGTTAACGTGTCTGGGGATGGAGCGGAAATCCTCCAGGGACATCTCCATGAAGCTCTCCTGGAGGTACTCCAAAAGCCTTTGCAGAAGGTTTCTGGGCAGTGCAGCCTTATTCCGTCCTCCTTGGTAGGACACTTGACCACGCCATGCTAGTAGCAAGTAATCTGGTATCATTGCATGACAAAGCCTGGCAGCGTATGGTCCCGGTGTTTGCTGGCATTCAAGCAACATCCGTTCTTTATCTCGCTGTGTAATCCTCAGGAGAGTGATATCGCTCATGGCAACCTGCTTGAAATACGGGAATTTAATTAAGGGGACAGAGGTGGCCATTCCTACTGGGCTGTTTGCCTGTGGCTGAAAAGAAATCCTTCCCTGTAGTAAGCCAAGCGCAGGGCAGGGGGGGATTGGCACTAAGCTTTTCACTTGTGGCTAGCAGGGATCTTCCCTGATACCAGCCACGCAGTGGGGGGAGGGATAAAGCGATCATCCCAGAGAATTGGATGGGGG
>NW_020681129.1:3513-4417 GCF_002925995.2 Terrapene triunguis
TTTGTTTTCTGCTGCTGAAGGTTAACAGGAAAACCGCAGCACTCAACAGGCTTTGCTTGGTATGTGGGAAAGGAGGACGCAGAAGCCGAAAGACAATAGCTTACCATGGCCGCATGCAAGCCAAATTCTGTTGCCTGGACCTGCATCTGTGATCTCTAGCAGCAAAGCCACAGGCACTCAATATTAAGAGGCAAAATGCGACCTTGCACAGAAATCACATGTGCTATGTAATGTGAATAGTGTTGTTCACTGTGAAAGAGTATAAGCATTGTTCTGTAAAATGTATCTTTTTAAAAAATTCTCTCCTTTTTTTTTTTCCCCTCCCTCCAGCAGCTGCAAATTTTTCAAGCCTCCCTCCTCCGTCCCGAAGGCTATCTCAGATAAGGCATTGGAAAAAGAGGACGCGAGACGAGATGTTCGCGGAAATCATGGAATCAACCCGCAATGAAAGAGCTCATCTGAATGAGTGAAAGGACACAGTTTCAAAGTATAGGAAAGATGCCAGTGAACGTGAGGACAGGAGGGACCAATGTGAGGAGAGGAGAGACGCTCGAGATGAGAAGTGGCGGCAGGAAGATCAGAGGAGGCAGGATGCAACGCTGGGGCTGCTGCGTGAGCAAACAGACATGCTCCGGCATCTGGTGGAGCTTCAGGAACGGCAGCAGGATCACAGAGTGCTGCTGCAGCCCCTGTATAACCCCCTTCCCCTCTCCCCATGTTCCATAGCCTCCTCACCCAGACGTGTAAGAACGCGGTGGGGGGGGGGAGGCTCCGTGCACCCTCCCATTCCACCCCAGTGGACAGCCCGAGCAAAAGGCTGTCATTATTTTAACCTTTTTTTAGTGGCCTTTTCCTTTCCTCCGATCCTCCTCCCAAACCCCACCCGGGCTACCTTGTTAGTTCT
>NW_020681130.1:0-622 GCF_002925995.2 Terrapene triunguis
TGCTGCTTTTAACTTGAGTTAGCTGACCCAAGAGGGGGCATAGGCTAAAGCTTGACTGAGCACAACCCATGATGCAAGCTAACCTGAGCAGTCTCTAGTGTGGATGCAGGCTAGAGCCACCCAGTGCTGCTAGTCTTTGCATGCCCTCCCACAATTTTCCCGTGTGCCCAGAAACGACAGGCACGTTCTCCCACAGTTCACCGGGAAAGAAACCATAGAGCTCAGCTTACTGCAGTGCTGAGAACCATGGACTGTCCCCCTGTTAGTTCTAGCGACGCACAAGTGAATGCAGCGGGAGTGGATACAGCAGCTCAAATGTAACGTCACAGCGAGGCTGCTCTCGCTTGAGCTAGGCCTACTCGAGAGCAGTAACTGGAGTGTAAATAACTTGTGTAAACGCTGCAGTGACGGCACCTACTGAGTAACAAAATCAAATGAAAAGCCTGTGGCGATTACTGCAAACACTCCCGTGATTGTTGGCCCCCCTCTGGCTGGAGGTTAGCTCGTAGAGTGAGAAGAAGCCAGCCAATCCATTAAAATGGAAATGTGCCCGATGTGAGAGCATACAGTACAGTGGATCAGAAACAGTCCTTAAAAAAAAAAAAAAAAAAAAAAAAAAAAA
>NW_020681130.1:722-5402 GCF_002925995.2 Terrapene triunguis
TTGGAAAGGAAGGAAATGGTTAAAAAGGAGAGGATGTTGAGTTGGGTCAGCCATAAGAGAGCTAATATTTTAGAGGGTTGTTTTTTATTTATTTATTTATGATTTTTTTTTAAAGAGCTGAGCTATAAAAAGGCCTAGCTGTATTTCAAGTCTCCCATTGTCTGCTGGAAGCCGGCCAGTGTTACCATGACTACAAGGAATTATTACTCACTGCCAGAGCTGGAGGAAAAGCTCATACTTTGGCTGCAAAACAGGAGGGGTGGACTTATGTAATGCACAGTGTTTATAGGCTGAGACTGGCAGGAGCATTGAGAAATAATTACAGGCTTTCCATTCCATTTCCAGCTTGGTTTTAAGACTGTGTGGCCCCCTTTTAATTATTTATGTATTGAAGCTGAGGTGGTTAATATTGCGTTGTGGTGCCCAGGGTTAAGTAGGTGGCACGCAGATGTTACTAGGTAAGTGGGCTGCTCTGAAGTGCATTGTGACTGGGGATCTAAAGTAGGCCACTGGTTTCTGCAAGAAGTTCCTTTGTAAAATAGGGACTTGGCCCTGCAGCCAAGAGGCAGTTGTTAGAGCGGTGGAAGTTGAGCGTTCACTTTTTCTGGTTCCCCAGAAGCGGCCAGTCTCCTTCTTTTTCTTATCTCCTTTAGTGAAAGATTGTGAATCGCTGCTTCTTCTGTGGGTGGATTTCTTTCCCCGATTTTGTAGAACACCTCTGATTTTTTTGAGAGGAGGAAAGTTTCTTGAGCCAAGCGTCTTGGTCTGGCTCCCTGCAGATCTGTTTGTGTGATCGCTGCAGTTATTGATACTTCATGCTTTTGAGGGGTGGCTCTTGACATATGCATGTCATTAATGCTGGTTTGTTCATTCTTGAAGCAGCCCGCAAATGATGGCTTAATTTGTGTTTGCCCCAAACCACTATGCGACGTGTCTTAAGCCAGGCAGTTGGGAGCTTGCAGCTGTTGTTTCAGGGAAGACGTTGATTGTAAACTCAGCTCACAAACGTAGATGCCAAGTTTGGCAGTGCTTTTTGCTAACTATATGCGCTCTTATATGGTAGTTGTCAGCAAGCCTAATACTCATGTGTTCTTAATCCACAGGAGGGTAAACAATATTGTTAAGTGACCTCGATTGTGTGACATTTTCTTCTGAGTGCCCTTGGGCAAATCACTTCCCCTCTCTGTGAGTCAATTTCTCCATCAATAAAACAAGTTTGAGATCTTGGGTTCAAAGAACAATGTAAGTGCGTGAACTGAGATTTGTTCTGATGGTGGAAGAGAATGCTTTGCCATCTTGAAAACTTGCTTCTGCAGTTGAAGGAGAATATATATCTCTGGTTTTTAAATTGTGCTTCAGTGTATAGTGATACACAATGGTTGTGTTCTAAATCCTTGCTAATCTGCTGATGCTGTCAGATTCATCATCATTGTATAATGTACAGACGATCCCCGACTTACGCAAGTGTTCTGTTCTGGAACGCCTTGCTTACGTCGAATTTTGTGTAAGTTGGGGATGTATACCCGACAATTATGCACAAAAAAAACAAAACCCCCGTACGGAACTTTTTCCGTAAGTGCGGGTTTGCGTAACCCGGGGAGCGTCTGTATAAAGATTTATTAGTCGCAGAGCTGTCATGTGGCCTGCACTTCTGTAGACTACAGTACATTTACCTGTATGCTATGCGGTATTATCAATTGAACTACTGTACTCCTGTGAGTAAAGTTACTGTCGGGTTAGTGTCTGCATGATTAGGCCCTTTTGGCTATCAAGAGAAATGATGAAACTGACTATATCAGTTGCACAAAGTAAACTGACTGCAAAAGTTTTTTATTTTGCTAACTTCCATCAGTTATAATACACCTCTACCTCGATATAACGCTGTCCTCGGGAGCCAAAAACTCTTACCGCGTTTTATAGGTGAAACCGCTTTATATCAAACTTGCTTTGATCCGCCGGAGTGCGCAGCCGCCCCCCGCCCCCGGAGCGCTGCTTTACCGTGTTATATCGGGGTAGAGGTGTAGTAAGCATTATGGAGCTATAAACAACTATAGTGGGTACACGGTTTTCAGAGAGCAATGTAACTTTTCCAGGTGACAGTGTCTCTTGAAATAATACTCAATTCCCATTACCGAAAGAGCACATAGGTGTGGCACACACAATAATTCAGTAATTTAATGAACTGTAATGCTGTTCTGTTCTGTACCAGATATTACCACAGATACTGTTGGACTAAAGTGGAGTTAGATTTGTTACTTCAAGTTTTATTCCTGGGATTCATGCCAAGATGAACTGTATGTTCTGTTCTTTTGCTAGGATCTGCATGTGTGCATATGTAACATATGCATAATATATGTTTGAAACTATACTAGATGTAATTGGAATGTGTATGTGTGGGCATGTAGAATATATACACACAATATTTTATGTATACGCAATGTCTGGGCAAAATAATTATGTGGATCACAGTTATTACTCACCACAGAGTTATGTTTCATGGCCTGCTCTCAGTTATCTGGATTGAAATGGCAGTTGCCAGTTGTAGTTTATGCAGGTCGCTGGCACACAGGAGTAACTATAAATTAGGGAAACTTGGAAATTCCGCCCATGCTTATGGGAGCCTCTTAAAAATAAAAGGCAGAATATGAAAGATGTTTGCACGGCAGCCCATGATTTCTGTAAGTCCCAGCTGGTGCCGTTTCAGTGTCGCCTTGTCAAGCTAGGGTACCCTTACTCCAAGCACTCCTGAAGCTGCACAGGTGCTATATCAGAAGGCAGGTCTGTTCAGCTTAATGTGGTGGTGGGTTTTTTTTGTTTGTTTTTAAGGCTAGTAAAATGGCCTTTTCTCATAAATACAGGTTTTTTTGGTGTGGAAAATGAGTGGTTGGCAATTCAACACCCCCTCACCCCCTGTTAGGATGAAGTCATTATCTCGTAAAGTTTATACTGTGGATTATGAGACACATTTGTTGCCTTCCTGCTTCTCTAGACGTATCTCGCAAGGGCTGCTGGAAATAAGTGGGAGATGGTGGAATGTTAGCAGGCTGTAAATGATATTGAAGCACCATTGCCAGTTGGAAAGGGGGCTTGGTTCTTTCTCTCTCCACAATTTTCCCAGACAAATGAGATATATATGCTCCGATTCCGATTCTACTTACACCAGTGTAAATCGACAGGGACTGAAGTCACATTGGTATGAAACTAGAATCAGGTCTAACGAGTCTTAGGCATGCCGGCCCCGGCCCTCCTTCCCCGCTCAGAGGAGCTCCGGCCCACATGCCCATCCGCCCTGAGCCGCCGGCTGGCCTGAGTCGCCCCAGCTGGTCCTGGCCGCTGGCGGGCCCAAGCTCCAGGCTGCCAGCTGGAGCTGAACCCCTGCTAGCTTGTAGCTTGAGAGGAGAGGGAGAGAGAGGTGGGACCTCGGGGTGGAACATGGGCAGGGCCACGGGCTGGGTTAGGGAAGGCTTATCCTGCCCTGGCCTTTGATGCCCTCTGCCCATGGTCTTAGGCCCTGATCCTGCAAACGTTTAATCACCTGCTTAACTGTATGTACATGTTTATTATTCCCATAGACTTCCAAGGGACACCCCGCGTGTGTAAGGTTAAGCACTTGCATGACTGTCTCTACAGGATGATGGCCCTAGTGAGCATGATTGGCAACAGTCGCTGCTCCCTCTTACTGTGCGCCAGGTCTCATTCATTCACTTTACCTCTGGAATTTCCTTGGTGCCGTTTAAAAAACGGCTTTTGGATTAGGTTGCCCAAGTTCACGACCTAACCCGGAATCCCTCCAAGACCTTTGGGCTGGTCCACACTAACCCCCCAGTTTGAACTAAGATACGCAACTTCAGCTATGTGAATAACGTAGCTGAAGTCGAAGTACCTTAGTTTGAACTTAAAGGTACTTACCAAAGGTCCACACGCGGCAGGCAGGCTCCCCCGTCGACTCCGCCTACTCCTCTCGCGGAGCAGGAGTACCGGCATTGACGGCGAGCACTTCCGGGATCGATCCCAGAAGATCGATTGCTTACCGCCGAACCCGGAGGTAAGTATAGACGTACCCTTTGTGTCACTCATCAAGTGGCTGCACAGGGAAATCTTTGTTTAAATGCTAGTACAGAACTGCTTACACATTCTGTAGTTGCTGTTTCCACGCTTGTCACATGCACTGTGTGTCCAGTGCAATCTTGCTGTGTCTGTGACTTTTTGCTTTGTGTCATTTTTCTCTCTTCCTTGGTGAAAGATGGGAAAAGGTGCGCAGGCCACATGGTGGTGGTGGATTTGTCTCTAAAATCTGCGGTGCTTGTGACCAGTGCTCTGGAGGGTGAAGTTGTTGGCTTTTACGTGATCCTGCCTCACTAAGTATATATGCAAACTGATCAGAAAGGACTATTTTAATCTAGGGTCTGCTAATTCATGAATTATTGTAACCTGGAGCTGGATATTTGGTGGTATTTGGCTGTAGGTTGGCTCTGGGTCACACAGTGGTGTAATGCTCTCTGTATCCAGGTACCATAGTCAGACATCTGGTTAACAGACCTGCGTGTGCACACCGTTTTCATTGCGTGGCAGGATAAAATCAGCGATAAAGATGACCAGTTTATAGCTCAAGTCAGCCAAGGCCATGTCTTCACATAGTGTCCCAGTTAAGCCAGCGTTTGTCCTACTGACTCATAAACT
>NW_020681131.1:0-312 GCF_002925995.2 Terrapene triunguis
TTGAATGACAATCTGGCAAACAGTGAACAGAAGTTACAATGTAGGCAGGGCTGGCTCTAGGCACCAGCCGACCAAGCACGTGCTTGGGGCGGCACCTCAGAAGGGGCGGCCAATGTTGGGGTGGCAGGAGGCGCTCGAGGGTTTTTTTTGTTTTTGTTTTTGTTTCAGCCAGGCAACGCGGGGGTGTTTCGGCGGCGTGGTGCTGGGGCGGGGGGCTTCGGCGGCGCAGCGCTGGCGGGGGTGGGGGTTTGGGCGTCCCGGCGCGGCGCTTGGGGTTTGGGCGGCCCGGCGCAGCGAGGCACTGGGGGGGGG
>NW_020681131.1:412-1102 GCF_002925995.2 Terrapene triunguis
TGTAATGAATGGTGAACAGAAGTTACAATACTGAGATACTGAAACAGTGCAAGTCTCAGTGACTTAAACAGGAATCGGATTGATATTGAAACTTACAAAGGCAGCTGGCTGAACAACTGTAGCTCTTAACAAGCAGCTTAATTGAGCTAAGCAGCAGCGGACTTAACCGCGGGAGCTCACCAAGCGGCTTCAAAATCAATTAGCCAGTTATTGGGGTAACCGGTTATATGAATGAATGTGGTTCATTCAAAAATGAATGTGGTTTCATTCTTAAAACTTGACTGATGAAGTTACATTGATATCAAATGAATGTGGATTCATTCATAAAACTTGACTGATGAAGTTACATTGATATAAAATGAATGTGGATTCATTCATAAAACTTGACTTATGAAGTTACATTGAAAAAGTGAACAATTAAAAACAATTTCATTTATCAGTTCTACACAGGTGGCCGGGGTGACGTGCCCGGAGGCAGCAGGAGAGATGAGGCAGGTTCCCCTTGGAGGGGGCTCTCGGGCACGGAAGCCCCCAGGGCAGGGCAGGGCTCACCTTAACCTTCTGGGCCCAGGGACTGAGGCGTTTCCACAGCAGCCACCGGCCTGAGAGGTTGTCCCCGTAGTCACAGAGGTCCATCTCGTCCTGGCTGCCCACGTCGATGGCGACCACTGTCTTGGCGCCCATGTTCCG
>NW_020681132.1:0-2964 GCF_002925995.2 Terrapene triunguis
AATTAAAAGAATTTATATGAACTGAATTTTTCTGGTTTTTATACTTGCATAGTCTTTTAATAAGTCAGTGAAATCTAAATTTTTTGCAATAGTACTTTCAATTGAAATTAATGCCAGTCCTGACATACGATTTTGAGACATGGTGGACCTCAAATAATTTTTTAGTAATTTCAGTTTTGAGAAACTGCGCTCACCAGAAGCCACTGATACTGGTAATGTTAAAAGAATGCGTAATGCTATAGCAGTGTTTGTAGTGAAAAAATCATTTCTTGCTATAAATTCTAATACTTTTAGAGGAGAAGTTTTAGGACTTATTAGCTCAGATAATGCTATTAATTCATCATACAATTCTACTGCATCAATGTCAGCAGTGTTATCAGTACTGAGCGCTAAATGTAGGTCTTGGCACTGCTTCATGAGGTCTTCTTTGGAAAACTGATTTTTAATATTTCCAATATCGTATAAAAATTCGAAAGTTTCACAATGACCATGCAACTGACCAAATCTTTCTTCAATGGAAGTTATAGCTACATCCAAAATACAATAGAAACATTCAACTTTAAACCTTTCGTTTGGATCGAGAATAGGATCATCATGAGCCTCATAACAAAACTGTCTTGTTTTTTTCCGAGGACGAATGAATTTTTGAGGTGCAAATGTTGGTTCAAAATCAAGATCCTCTGCTATTGTTGTTGCTTCTTTGACAGTTTCTTCAAATCCTTCATCTGAACGGTATTTTGTTAAATATTCCAGCGTTTTATTCAAAATCATCTTTGCCTCGGATATGTCTATGGTTATGTTCTGCATAACTTTGCTGGTCAAATTAATTTGATTTAGAATATTGTGCCAAATAACCGTGCAACATGAAAATTGAAACTGCATCATTTTCTGAGCCAATGTTTCAGCTTCATGTCGAAATGAAGGATCATACGACAAGTCCTGGCTTATTTCGAATAGTGCATCGTAAATCTCTCCTGATGAATATCGGAATGGTCTAATAGCTTCTATCCTGCTTTCCCATCTAGTTTGACTCAGAGGTTTAAGTGTGAGTTTTTGTTCAAGATGCTTCTTCAAGACTGCCCAACGGTGTGTGGAAGCACTAAAAAAGTTGTAAATTGCTTGCACTGTGGTAAAATATGAAACGGCATCTTTAGATGATTTGGCGGCATCACTGACAACCAGATTGAGCGAATGCGCATGGCAAGGAATGAAAAAAGCTCGATTGTTTAAATTCAATATTCTTTTCTGTACACCTGCATGTCGTCCTCGCATGTTTGAGCCGTTATCGTACCCTTGGCCACGCATATTTTCTAAAGGTATTCCATAGTGTTCCAATCTCTGTAGAATTACATCTGTGAGGGCTTTTCCAGTAGTTTCATTCACTGGTATAAATTCTAGAAAGTGTTCACAAATTTTCACTTCTGCATTTTCATCAATTTTCAGAAATCGTAAAACTATTGACATTTGCTCGGTTTTGCTCAGATCTTGAGTACAATCAACTATAATTGAGTAATATTTGGCATGTTTCAAATTCGATAAAATTTCATTACGCACTCCATTAGAAATTAATTCTATTATCTCATTTTGTGTATTTTTACCCAAATAATGGGTGTGAATCTCTCCATCTTTCACTCTTCGTACATGCTCAGCCATAACATTATCAAATTTTGCCAATAACTCAACCAATTTTAAGAAATTTCCATTGTTATTCTCATATAAAATATCCGAGGCTCCACGGAATGCGAGGCACTGTTCGGCTAGGAAATTAATGATTGCCAGTAAACGTTCCAACACTGCTTGCCAACGTAGAATTTCTGAATTTAGTTGACGTTGCTGTACCGCATCGATTGTTGTACCGGTACGTAATCTGTTTGACAGCTCAATCCAATTTGTCAATGAGCGTAAATGATTTTTTGATGTTTCATGTTCTTTCAAATGCTGATGCAAATTTCGCCAGTCATTAAAACCTGCAATTGCCAGAAAAATGTCCGAGTTACCGAATAGTTTGCAGCAAAAACAAAAAACTACATCTTTGGTCTGTGAATACACTAACCACGATCTATTAATTTGTTCCCCATTTTTCATTTTTTTCTTCATAGTGGATGGCATAAATCGACGATTTGACTCATTAAATGGATATTCAAATGTAGGATCTAGTTTTGAAGGACCTTTTTTCACAATAATAATTCGCATTGTATCAGTAATTATTGTCGGCCATGTACTTGGATCCGATCCTATGTCAGTCTCTCCACCTTCCAATAATTGTTCTTCAGTTTTAGATTTGGATAACAGTTCTTCATTTCTGGACTCTTCAGCTGAAGTAGTAAATCTTTGGATGGATTGTGATTGTTCATCTTTATCAGTTAGTGAAGATAATCTTTGGTCAGATTGTTGTTCATCTTTATCAGTTGATAAAGGTAATCTTTGGTTGGATTGGTCTTCATCAGTTGATGAATAATCACCTTCAGTGCATTGCTTAGAGCTTTCTCCTTGATTGTCGACTTTTTTAAAATACTTTTTTGAAGTATGAGATAGTTTTTCTAATTCTTTTTGCCGTTTCTCTCTTTGTTGCCGGTAAGCAGCACCAGAAAGTCGTTTTCGTTTTTGTCCCGGCATTTTAGACCTATAACCACTGGCACCGACGCGAAACGGAAATTAGCGCGAATGGCGCCGATAGGGCAGCACAGTACACACACGTAATCGTGATTTGAGTGACCGTGTCACAACATGACATGATATTTTTCACGTCACACTCCTATTGCACTACTGTACTTGCCGTAGATAAGGCGCTAGTCATTGGGGCAAGAGAGCTCCCCACGAGCTCGGATACACACTGGACCCAGCCCTGCTGGCGTTTTCCCAGCGCTGAGGCCACCCAGCTGGGAGCCCGAGGGGCATGCAATGGAGAGAGCTCTGTGGCTGGAGGAACCAAGGAAGAGGTGCTGGGCTTGCTGGACAGATGCT
>NW_020681132.1:2974-4330 GCF_002925995.2 Terrapene triunguis
AGAGGTGCTGGGCTTGCTGGACAGATGCTGCTCCTCTCTGCCAGGTCACTCGCCCCCTGCAGGAGGGGAGGCAGAAGGAGACTCCAGGCACTGGAGTGCTGTGAGGGGCTGGGGAGGGAGGCAGCAGCCTCTGGGGCTCCAGCAGGCAGAAGCTCCCCCGGGGTCCTGGGGACCCTCCCGCCTGGCCCGACTCTTACCTTGTTGCAGATCTGGCCTGAGGTGGAGTCATCTCTGGTCACCGCTGCTCCCAGGGCCAGGGGTTGGGGCTGCTGCTGGATCCCAGCCCGGTTCATCCTTGGGCTTCGCCTTGGCTCTGGCACGAGCTGGGCTCAGCCCGGGCTGCCACTCCACTCCCCTCTCCCCTCCCCTGGCAGGAGGCGGTGCAGGGAGGAGGAGGAGGAGGAGGCAGAGGCGGGGACAAGCCTAGGAGGAGCGGACCGCCTGGGCGCCATGTGCCCCCCGTCATCTGCAGCTGGAGCAGGGCCGCACTACCGGCTCCTGCCTGGGGGGGGGGGGCACCGCCGCCGCTTCCCGCTGCCCGCGGGAGAGCGGCCTGAACAAGCTGAGGAGCGGCCCGTCCTCTGAAGCCGCGGCAGGGCCGCGCTACCGGCTTCCGCCGCTCTCCCGCTGTCAGCGCCCCCCCCCCCCCCCCCCCCGCCCCCCCCGCGCGGCCCCCCCCCCCCCCCCCAGGCAGGCGCCGGTAGCGCGGCCCTGCCCCGGCTGCAGAGGACGGGCCGCTCCTCGGCTTGTTCGCGCCGCTCTCCCGCGGCAGCGGCCACTTCCCCCCCAGCATTTTGCCGCCCCATAGATTTTGCCGCCCTAGGCACCAGCTTGTTTAGCTGGTGCCTAGAGCCGCCCCTGGCTACCTCTCATCCAAGTAAAATCATAATCTAGCCCTTAGTCTCTAACACTGATAAATACAAGTTTTTATTTGTTTGTTTCATTTAAAAATGGTATTCACCAAACTAAGCATCCAGTTACCCAATATTTACCTATTCGTGCATTTTATTGTGTTTTTTCTTTCAAGTCTGTCACACCTAAGGGCTGGTCTACACTAACCCCCCAGTTCGAACTAAGATACGCAACTTCAGCTACGTGAATAACGTAGCTGAAGTCGAAGTATCTTAGTTCGAACTACAAGGTACTTACCGTGGGTCCACACGCGGCAGGCAGGCTCCCCCGTCAACTCCGCGTACTCCTCTCGTGGAGCAGGAGTACCGGTGTCGACGGCGAGCACTTCCGGGATCGATTTATCGCGTCTAGACAAGACGCGATAAATCGATCCCAGAACATCGATTGCTTACCGCCGAACCCGGAGGTAAGTATAGACGTACCCTAAAAGTTTCACATGACATG
>NW_020681133.1:0-338 GCF_002925995.2 Terrapene triunguis
GATATTCTCCCACTCATGCACTGAGTCAGGATCTGCTGTGGCATCCCTATGGGATTCATTATGGCAGGGGTTGGCAACCTTTCAGAAGTGGTGTGCCGAGTCTTCATTTATTCACTTTAAGGTTTTGCGTGCCAGTCAGGGCTGGCTCCAGGCACCAGCTTCTCAAGCAGGTGCTTGGGGCGGCCGTTCCGGACAGGGGCGGCAGTTCCAGGTATTCGGCGGCAATTCGGCGGACGGTCCCTCACTCCGCCTGGGAGTGAAGGACCTCCTGCCAAATTGCCGCCACAGATTGCGATCACGGCTTTTTTTAGATCAGGATCGCGGCTTTTTTTTTTTTT
>NW_020681133.1:438-1522 GCF_002925995.2 Terrapene triunguis
AGTAATACATTTTAACGTCCTTAGAAGGTCTCTTTCTATAAGTCTATGATATATAACTAAACTATTGTTGTATGTAAAGTAAATAAGGTTTTTAAAATGTTTAAGAAGCTTCATTTAAAATTAAATTAAAATGCAGAGCCCCCCGGACCAGTGGCCAGGACCCGGGCAGTGTGAGGGCCACTGAAAATCAGCTTGCGTGCTGCCTTCGGCACGCGTGCCATAGGTTGCCTACCCCTGCATTACGGAATATTCTTCTGTGTTTTGGGATACACTCTCCAGGATCTTATTAGCTACAATTATTAATTCATTATTACTATTATTGCAATTTCACCCAGATGGTTCCAAAATAATCTGAAACGTTTTGAAAACAAATACATATACAATTATAGCTCTTTAATATGAAATAAAAATAAATGTAAACATTAATTGCTATCACTGGCTAGGTGATTTTTGCATCAGCGCTGGGTTCGTGTTCACTCCTCCGTTCTGAGATTTGCCCTGTGGACATTGCTCTGGAATTCTTTCCTTTTTCTGCCACTTTAAAATAGGGGTTTTATAAATATATTTATAAAAAAATTACTTCAGCCCACTTGGACCCTCAACTTGCGACCGCGGCAGGACTCGAACCTGCAATCTTCTGATCCGAAGTCAGACGCCTTATCCATTAGGCCACGCGGCCACCCTCCACTACAGCTCTAAAGACAGCCATAGGAAGCTGAGAAAGCGGCCTGGCTGGTGCGGCTGGTTCCATCTACCCCGAGGCCCCGGGGGAGGAGAGAGCGAGCCGGAAACCCGGAAAGAGCGCCCAGCGGTGTGGGCTGGTCCCCTCGGGCACCGCCCCCTGCCCGGCCAGGGTCATCCGATCTCGGTTGCAGCCTCGAGACCCCGCTCGCAACGCGGCCAGCAGCAACTGTCCCCCCGCCGGGCCGGGCCGGGCCGAGCCGAGCAGCCCCCGAGCGGCGGAACCAGCGGGTGAGGGGGCCGGGGGGAGCCACCCCCGGAGGCTGAGAACTATGGGGGGTCCGGGGGAGGGGAGAGACCCATAGGGGGCTTGGGGGTGAGAGAGGGAGGCGGAGACCAATGG
>NW_020681134.1:0-966 GCF_002925995.2 Terrapene triunguis
AGAGGAGTGGGGTGTAGGGGTCAGAGCAGGGGGGCTGGGAGCCAGGACACCTGGGTTCTGTCCCTGAGGTCACAGCTCTGGGCTCGTTTTCTCTCAGCGAGGTGGACGAGAACCCGGAGTTCGACAACCTGGACATTGTGTCGCGGGACGAGGAGGAGCGTTACTTCGACGGCGAGGAGTCTGAGGAGGCGGAGGAGATGGAGGCGGAGTAGGGGGTCCCCTGCCCCCCCCCCCAACCTCCCCAGCCTGGCACCCTGATTGGGGGCAGGACCCAACTCCTGTGCAGTAACCCAGACTCCTAGTCTGTGACCTGGGATCCTTCCCCTCGTGGGCTCGGAGCATGTCCCCGCAAGGACCTTCCCCCCGTACGCTCTCCCCAGGTCGCTCCTGGCCTGTGATCCAGTCCAGACCGGGATCCCTGCCCCCTTCTCCCCAGGGCTGAGGCACCCCCCTCGCCCCCCATGGGCTGTGTGAGCCCCACGTCCCTGCCTCCCAGGGGCAGCCCAGAGCCAGGAGAGGCGCCGGGAGCAGCTGGGGAGTGGGAGGGGCTGCCCAGACTCTGCCCCGGCCCCCGCTGGATCTCTGGCCTGGGCTCTGAGCCTCCGGGCCCCCAGGGCGGGAAGCGTTCCAGAGGGGTGGCGAGGCCCAGGGCTGCACCGGGAAGCAGCCGCTCAGGGGAACGGCCCCCCCTGCTGGAGCTGGCCTAGCGCGGGAGCCTGTGGGGCGGGGGCAGGCCGGGGACGGGGGAGGAAGGGGGGAGACGGACACTGTCACAATTAAAGCTCTTCAGTAACGGGTTTTGCAACAGCAGCAGTTTGGTCCTTTCAGCCTGAAAATCCAGGGGCCGGTGCCTGCGGCTTGAGCTGGGGCAACAGGGAGTGCAGGAGCCAGGACTCCTGGGTTCTATCCCTGGCTCTGGGAGGGGAGTGGGGGCTAGTGGTTAGAGCGGGGGGCCGGGAGCCAGGA
>NW_020681134.1:1066-1964 GCF_002925995.2 Terrapene triunguis
GAGCCAGGACTCCTGGGTTCTCTCCCGGCTCTGGAAGGGGAGTGGGGGCTAGTGGTTAGAGCCAGGGGGCTGGAGCCAGGACTCCTGGGTTCTCTCCCCGGCTCTGGGAGGGAAGTGGGGTCTAGAGGTTAGGGCGGGGGGGGCGGGAGGCCAGGGCGCCTGGGCTCAGTCCTGGCTCTGGGAGGGGAGTGGGATCTGGTGGTTAGAGCCGGGGGGCTGGAGCCAGGACTCCTGGGTTCTCTCCCGGTTGCACGCACTGCCGGGTGCCAGCAGGGGGCAGCACAGGCCAAAGCACTGAGTGAGCGCACAGGATAATTCTGCCAAGTGCACAGAGCAAAGTCAGGGCTGGTGAAGCACCGATCCCTGAAGGGCTGGAGCCCGGACGCCTGAGTTCTCTCCCGGCTCTGGGGGGTAGTGGGGGCTGGTGGTTAGAGCAGGGGGGGCTGGGAGCCAGGACTCCTGGGTTCTCTCCCCGGCTCTGGGAGGGGAGGAGGGTCTAGTGCAGGGGTAGGCAACCTATGGCACACGTGCCAAAAGCGGCACGCGAGCTGTTTTTCAGTGTCACTCACACTGCCAGGGTCCTGGCCACCGGTCCGGGGGGCTCTGCATTTTAATTTAATTTAAATGAAGTGTTTTGTATTCTTAAACATTTTAAAAACCTTATTGACTTTACATACAACAATAGTTTAGTTCTATATTAAAGACTTATAGAAAGAGACCTTCTAAAAACGTTAAAATGTATGACCGGCACGCGAAACCTTAAATTAGAGTGAATAAATGAAGACTTGGCATACCACTTCTGAAAGGTTGCTGACCCCTGGTCTAGTGGTTAGTGCGGGGGGGGAGGGGCTGGGATCCAGGACTCCTGGGTTCTCTCCCGGCTCTGGGAGGGGAGGGG
>NW_020681135.1:0-1553 GCF_002925995.2 Terrapene triunguis
GGCCAGCACATTCCCAGGGCAGACGGCTCGGGACCGAAATAGCCAAGTGGCTCAGACCAGCCCCACGCCCGGTATTTATAGCCCAGGAAACTGATGGGCTCGGGGCCAGTTAACCCCTCCTGCTCCCTGGGCGTAAGCGCCAGGGGCCAAGCGGCTGGGCCTTGTTCCCTGTCCCCAAAGGACGAGCGGGCCCATGGCCTAGTGGCCAAGGCACAGGCCCGGGGCTGGGGCTCCTGCTTTGTACCCACGCACCGCCACTGACTTGCTAGGTGGAGAGGGGTGAACCTCCCCTCCCCCCGACCTGGCCCCTCAGATTTCGCCATCTGTGCCGAAGTGGGGGGTTGTCTTGGTTTTTCCTTGGTTTTCCAATGGTTTGCATGCAGGGGGGGACTCAGTGTCCCTGGGTGTTACTGGTTTAACAAGGGAGGGGAGAGGGAGTTTGTTGTTACACAGGACCGGAGAGGGAACTTGGGACCCCAGCCGATGGCCTGGAGGATGGAGACCCCAGCGACCGGACCCGGAGACCCAGCTCAGGAGTCACAGCCGGTTCTGGCCAGTGGGAGGACAATGGGCTGCGAAGAGAGGGGACCCCAGTGACCGGACCAGCCGGTTCCAGCCCAAGGGGGCCAGAGGACAGAAGAGAGGAGAGGAGGCCCAGGCGACCCTGTTTACGACCCTGTTTACCTGGAGAGAAGACAATGGACAGAGATGGGGCTTGGGGCCAGGGATCTCAGATGCCCAGCTGGGAAGCAGGGGGGCTCTGGGCTGGAGAGGGGGAGCAGGCAGAGCCCACCTGGATGCAGGGAGACTGGGATGTGCTGGGCTGAGGGAGGCCAGGCCTGAGGCCCGGAGAGTTTCCTGTGCTGGGTTCAACGCTCAATAAACCCTCCTGATTTACACTGGCTGAGAGTCACTCCGGTCTAGAGAACAGGGCGGGGGTGGGGGGCATCAACCCCTTCGTGGGGGCAGAGGCCCTGGGGGCCCAGAATGAGGGGACTCCCTGAGGGGGCCCACGGCAGAGACAGACGTGCTGAGGCTCAGAGAGGTGCGGCTTCAGGAGGTGGGGGGCTTAACCCCGAGAGAGAGTGGACCCCCGAGAAGGGCTGTCGCACTGAAGGGGGCACCCACCACGGACAGCATGGGGCCAGGAGTGGGCACGATCTGTGAGTCCGTGACATCGTCACATGGGGCTGACAACAGGAGCTTTGAGAACAGACGATGCTGCGGCTGGGCCGGGCCAGGCACCCTCAGGAACAGCTCAGACAGGTCCAGATGGCAGCACACCAGGGCTTGGTGCCGGGTTGCGGGGGCTCTGCCCGTGGCCCCCGGCTCGGCGCCGGATTACGGGAGCTCTGCCCGTGGCCCCTGGCTCAGCGCCGGATTACGGGGGTTCTGCCCATGGCCCCTGGCTGGGCGCCAGATTACAGGGGCTCTGCCCATGGCCCCCGGCTCGGCACCGGATTAGAGGGGCTCTGCCCGTGGCCCCCGGCTCAGCGCCGGGCTGCGGGGGCTCTGCCCGTGGCCCCCGGCTCGGCACCGGATTACGGGGGTTC
>NW_020681136.1:0-1478 GCF_002925995.2 Terrapene triunguis
CTGGATCCCCTGACACTCGCTCGGCGCATGGGGCTCTCCAGGCCTTGTACTCCCCGGCGCGTACTTCAGTAGGTGAGGGCCGCTTTGCCGCCCGCTGCTCGGGTCTACCTCGACCGGGTCCTGCACGAGGGCACTCCCCGCCCTCCCTCAACCCCTGACCCTCCGGACCTTTTCATCGGGCCCCTGCCCCGTGGACCCAACCGGCCCCCCCACCCCTTCTCCGTGAGCCGGCTGCACGACTTTCAGCCGGTTCGTTTCCAAACCGCGCCAAGGAAACATCTATACACGCTCGTGCTCCACACCCTTCACTTCCTCACCCTCGTGTCCTGCCCCGATACAAAGTGGAGGAGGGATAGCTCAGTGGTTTGAGCATTGGTCTGCTAAACCCAGGGTTGTGAGTTCAATCCCTGAGGGGGCCATTTAGGGATCCGGGGCAAAATCAGTACTTGGTCCTGCTAGTGAAGGCAGGGGGCTGGACTCGATGACCTTTCAAGGTCCCTTCCAGTTCTAGGAGATGGGATATCTCCATTTATTTATTTATAAAGTGGCAGGACCTCCTACCACCTGTTGAGGGTGAGAAGCCCTGGTGGGCCAGCCTATATTCCACCCTGGTCCCGAGGCCCGCCGGGGATATCAGCTGGCGGATCCTTCATGGGGCCGTGAGCACGGGCGTGTACTTGGCGCGGTTTACCCCTGTCCCAGACACCTGTCCTTTCTGCGGCGTGAGGGAGACCCTGGCTCACGTTTACTTGGAGTGCGCCAGGTTGCAGCCCCTACACCGGCTCCTCACCAATATTATGTTGCGTTTTTGGTTGCACTTTTCCCCTCACCTTCTTATTTACGCACTCCCTATCCGTGGCCCCACGAAGTCACGGGACCTCCTGGTCAACTTCCTCTTGGCCCTGGCTAAACTGGCCGTTTATAAAACCAGGGAGAGGAGGTTGGCCGATGGAGGCTCCTGTGACTGTGGGGCCTGTTTCCGGTCCTCTGTCCGTTCACGTATCCGGGCAGAGTTCCTCTGGGCGGCGTCCACTGGCTCCCTTGACACCTTTGAGGAGCAGTGGGCGCTGTCTGGGGTTCTCTGCTCGGTGTCCCCGTCAGGTTCCCTTCTTTTGACCCTTTGACCACGCTCCTGTCCCTGTTATTACATTAGTTGTCCCCCGTAATCATTTGAGTTTCAGGCCCTGTGGATCCTCCCCTTAGGCTTGGGGGGGATCCTTTAGCATGAGCCCGCCCACTTCCTGAACCCCAATATGTCAGAGGGGCTGGGCTCGGAGCTGGGGGTCAGGGCGGCGGGGGGGTGGGGTCAGGGGGGTGTCCGGCTCAGAGGGGCTGGGCTCGGAGCTGGGGGTCAGGGCGGCGGGGGGGTGGGGTCAGGGGGGTGTCCGGCTCAGAGGGGCTGGGCTCGGAGCTGGGGGTCAGGGCGGCGGAGGGGTGGGGTCAGGGGGGTGTCCGGCTCAGAGGGGCTGGGCTTGGAG
>NW_020681136.1:1578-1907 GCF_002925995.2 Terrapene triunguis
CCCGCCTCCCCCCTCTCCCGGAGCCTCAGCGCGCCGCGTCCAGGAGCGGCCCTGGACAGCGCTGCAGTGGCCTGGCTCCACGGGACCTGAGCTCCCGCCGCTCGGCCCGGAGCTCGGAGCCCCGCCCCCTTACCACGCGGCTCTGAGCAGGAGGAGCTCAGGCCACGCTGCAGCGCTGTCCAGGGCCGCTCCTGGACACGACGCGCTGAGGCACCGGGGGATGGGGGAAGGTGGAGGCGGGGGGGAGCCTCCGACATTCTCATGGGGGCCCCTGCGGGGCCTGGGGCTTGGGGCAAATTGCCCCACTTGCCCCCCCTCTGGGCGGCCCT
>NW_020681137.1:0-16662 GCF_002925995.2 Terrapene triunguis
GATGTGGACAAATTGGAGAGAGTCCAGTGGAGGGCAACGAAAATGATCAGGGGGCTGGAGCACATGACTTATGAGGAGAGGCTGAGGGAACTGGGCTTATTTAGTCTGCAGAAGAGAAGAGTGAGGGGAGATTTGATAGCAACCTTCAACTACCTGAAAGGGGGTTCCAAAGAGATATCCCATCTCCTAGAACTGGAAGGGACCTTGAAAGGTCATCAAGTCCAGCCCCCTGCCTTCACTAGCAGGACCAGGTACTGATTTTGCCCCAGATCCCTAAGTGGCCCCCTCAAGAATTGAACTCACAACCCTGGGTTTAGCAGGCCAATGCTCAAACCACTGAGCTATCCCTCCACCCCCAGAGGATGGAGCTAGTCTGATCTCAGTGGTGGCAGGTGACAGAACAAGGAGCAATGGTCTCAAGTTGAAGTGGGGGAGGTCTAGGTTGGATATTAGGAAAAAATTATTTCACTAGGCGGGTGTTGAAGCACTGGAATGGGTTACCTATGGAGGTGGTGGAATTTCCATCCTTAGAAGTTTTTAAAGCCCGGCTTGACAAAGCCCTGGCTGGCATGATTTAGTTGGGGATTGGTTCTGCTTTGAGCAGGGAGTTGGACTAGATGACCTCCTGATCTTCTATGATTCTACGTCTCCATCCCATTAACGTCTCCTCACATTGGAAGGACTGTGTCTCAGATCTACAGGGTTGGCAGTACGGCCCCAGTTTTGTGTATGGTTACTCTTGGCCCCTTACTGAAACTCAGTGTGTGTGTGTGGGTGGGTGGGTGGGGGGGTTGGTTGGCCAGAAAAGCAGCCCAGGAGCTGGAGGCAGAACAGCATCGGTGCTGGAGCTGGAGCAGTGAGCACTGTGGGTAGCGAGGGGGGAACCTGGACAGCGGGCGCAGCACAGAGAGATGCCCCCAGCCAAGAGACCTTGCAGGCCAGACGTGGAGGGGGATCATAACCCTGACGGGGGGACTGACCCTGGGAACAAGGGTCCTGACACCTAGAGCCAGAGGGCGTGTGGCCACCACCAGAGCAAGTGTCCGACCCGCAGCATCCCTGCAGCACAGCTAGGGCCTGGGCAGGAGACCTGGGAACGTGAGGGACAGACTGTGAACTGCCCTTAGATTCCCTAAATATGTAGCATTATATTAGTTATATGCTGGTACCTGGTCAAAGGGGGCTTTTTTGCTTGCTTTATCATCCTCTTGTCTGTTTGTTGTGCTGTTAATATGTGTTCATTAATGACAGTTAAGGACCATCTTGTTCCATGTTTGTACAGGTCCTAGCGCAATGGGATCCTGGTCTGTGACTGGGACTATGAGGTTGTACTGCAATACAAATAATCACATGCTGATCTATAGAAATACTTTTGTACCGTGGCCATCCCCACTGGCTCAAGAGATTAGTCACTGAAAATGGAAGTATGTGAACTTGACATCTGCAGTTTAACTCAGTCTCCTCGTCTCCTGCACTGAGTGTTCTTTCTGCTCAATACACACTCAATGGTAGGTATGTCCACATAATAGGGTTATGAAGATGGGTCTATGGGAGGGTTTGACTTCCTCTACCATGGGCTGCTATTGCAGGAAGGAGGTTTGCTGGGAAGAAATGGGGTCCGTCTGACCAAGAAGGAGAAGAACATCTTCATGCACTGACTCACCAACCTTATGAGAAGAGCTTAAAACTAAGTTCAGAGGGGGCAGGTGAAAAAAGCCACCAGGTAAAAAAAGGTGACCTTAATAGAGGACTAGATATTTGAGGAGAAGTAGATGTGGAAAATTGCAGTTGAATTATAGGAGAAACGAGGGAAATCTATGGGGGCATCTGCTTAACATCTTAGATGTCTATACACAAATGCAAGGAGTGATAATAATGGGGAATAAACAGTAAGAACTGGGAGTTTTAGTACATAAGTCATAACTCAGCTTAACTGGCATCACAGATACTTGATGGGTTAAATCTCATGACTGGAATATTGGTATAGAGGCCTATAGCTTGTTCAGGAAGGACAGTCAGGAAAAAAAAAGAGGAAGTATTGCATTGTACACTTGTTCTGAGGTCCAGAAGGAGGTGAGAAGCAGACCAGTTGAAAGTCTCTGAGTAAAAATAAAAGAGGGGAAAAAACAGGGGTGATGTCCTGGTAGGGGTCTATTACATACCACCTGTCAAGGTTCCTTCCCCACTCTGAACTTTAGGGTACAGATGTAGGGACTGCATGAAAACCTCTAAGCTTCTCTACCAGCTTAGATCTGCTTTTGCTGCCACCACTCCCAATGTGCTAAGTCCCTTCCCTGGGTAGCCTTGAGAGACTCTTCCACCAATTCCCTGGTGAACACTGATCCAAAACCCCTTGGATCTTAAAACAAGGAGGAATTAATCATTCCCCCCCACCTTCCCTTTCCCCCCACCAATTCCTGGTGAGTCCAGATCAATCCCCTTGGATCTTAGAACAAGGAAAAATCAATCAGGTTCTTAAAAAGAAGGCTTTTAATTAAGGAAAGAAAGGTAAAATCAGGATGGAAAATAACTTTACAGGGTAATCAAACTTAAAGAGCCCAGAGGAACCCCCTCTAGCCTTAGGTTCAAAGTTACAGCAAACAGAGGTAAACACTCTAGCAAAAGGAACATTTACAAGTTGAGAAAACAAAGATAAAACTAACACGCCTTGCCCGGCTGTACTTACAAGTTTAAAATAGGAGAGACTTGTTCAGAAAGATTTGGAGAGCATGGATTGATGTCTGGTCCCTTTTAGTCCCAAGAGTGAACAACCACCAAAACAAAGAGCACAAACAAAAGCGTTCCCCCCACCAAGATTTGAAAGTATCTTGTCCCCTTATTGGTCCTTTGGGTCAGGTGTCAGCCAGGTTACCTGAGCTTCTTAACCCTTTACAGGCAAAAGGACTTTGGAGTCTCTGGCCAGGAGGGATTCTACAGTATTGTACACAGGAGGGCTGTTACCTTTCCCTTTATACTTATGACACCACCAAATCAGGAAGAGGAGGGAGATGAGGCATTTCTAGAACAAATAACAGAAATATCCAAAACACAAATCCTGATAATAATGGGGGACTTTACCTACCCAGACATCTGTTGAAAAAAGGAATATGGCAAAACACCAAATTGTCCAATAAGTTCCTGGAATATACTGGGGACAATGCTTTGTTTCAGAAAATGGAGGAAGTAACCAGGGGGACAGCCATTTTAGACTTGATTCTGACCAACAGGGAGGAGCTGGTTGTGAAGGTGAAGGTGGAAGGTGATTTGGGTGAAAGTGATCATGAATGATAGATTTCATGATTCTAAGGAAAGGAAGGAGTGAGAATGATAGAAGAAGGACTAGAAAAAGCAGACTTTAACATACTCAGAGAATTGGTCGGTAGCCACCCATGAGAAAAAAATCTAAGGCATAAAGGAGTTCAGGAAAGCTGGCAGTTTCTCAAGGAGACAGTATTAAAGGCACAACTGGCAATGCAAAGGAAAGACAGGAAGAATAGTAAGAGGCCAATATGGCTCCATCAGAAGTTTTTTAGTGACACGAAAATCAAAAAGAAATCCTACAAAATGTGGAAACTTGGACGAATTACTAAGGCGGAGTACAAAATAATAGCATATATGTGTAAGGACAAAATCAGAAAGGGTAGAAAGGCACAAAATAAGTTATGCATAGCAAGGGACAAATGTAATTGGAATTCTTTTTCCATATGGTTTACTGCAAAGAGTGTCATCATTCTGAATGCTTTAAAGGCAACATAACTTCCAAAATCAAGTGTTGGCTCTACATATGGCCATACATATGACACCACACTGTATTAAACACAATAAAAATTAATGTCGTTGATTTGTTTGGCAGGACATGGAAATGAAGTATAAATTTCAATTCATTGTAAAACAATATAAAATCAATATTTGTAGTACAGTTCAATAAGGTTTCATCTGGCTTTTTGATCAACCAAATTAAAAAGCAAAGGAAACCACCCAACCAACCAACCACACTCAAGTGTCACTGTGCATTCTCCAAGGCAGTTTCTTCTTTTTCTTTGGTGCTTTTATTTTATATACATTCAACCAGGAGCAGATTTTCAGATTAAACCGATATTGGAAAGTGTGGCAAACTGAGAGAGGGACCGAACCAAAATTCAAAATGACGTAGAGAGAATGAGAAATTTGACACTGGAGCAAATTTAGCCACCTATTGGACTGCTTACATGTATGGGCCCAGATATTGAAATGTATTAAGGTTCCTAACATCTACTGATTTCAGTGCGAGTTAGGAGCCTAAATAACTTTGAGGATCTTGACCATATAATTACAGCACATACCTGGTCAGCAGCAGCTTATGTGGTGTGTCACAGTCACATGGATGTCATAATAGTGCTTGCATAATCTTAACTGGTTATCCTGGACACGACTGACTGAGAGGCCAGCTGCCTATCAGTACGGGAGCTCTTTGGAGGTCGGACTGGAGGAAGTATTAAACATGAATAAATTTATGAGTAAGCAGGAGGTACTCGACAGAGGTAAGGGTCAGCATTGTAGTCTCGATATCCATTCTATAATCACAAACACATTTAGAAAGCATAGGCATACAGATAGATTAGCTGTAATGTTCTCCATTTATATGACCAGAACCTCAGCTGCTGTAAACCAGTGTCGCTCTGTTGACTTCCTTGTAGCTGTGTTGATTTATACCAGTTGAGGAGTTGGCCTACAGCCTCTGGACCTGCAAACTTTCCTGAGAATCTGAGTTTCTATTGAATGCTATGAGGGAGATCTTCCATCTTTCTCCCAGTTGTTTTATGTTTATTATGGGTCCTCATTTTGTGTCTTCTACATCCATGGAGCCAACATCTAGCTGTGGAATCCATCAGAGATGGGAGAAATTAGAACAAAAAATGCAGAAGGACTTCTCTAGCTGTCTAAATGAAGCTCTGCTAATATCTTAAATGCAGGATAAGAAAGCATGGGGTCACATTTCTTAGCAATACTAGTGCTTCTAATCCGACATTATCATTACTGCAGCTAGATGGGCAATGTAGGATAGTTATGATTCAGTTTGCATCTGGGTGTTAGAACTGAAGGATGCAATTTGCATAAAGGATGGGCAATCACCTAACCTCAAGCAATCTTTCCTGGGAAGGGGAAATCTTGTTAGTTCCTCCTTCATGCTTTGGAATGCTGTTACAATGGAGACAGATAAATATGGCATTTCAGAGTTCTTGTTAAATAGTAAGTCTCCTGGAGAATTTCTGCCCACAGCTAAGAGATACATGGGAGATAAAATCCAGATTTTTTTCATATATCAGCTATTTCATAGTTTCATAGAGTTTAAGGCCAGCAGGGACCATTAGATCATCTAGCCTGACTTCCTGTATTTCACAGGCCATTAAAATTTCACCTAGCAACCCTACACTGAACCCAAAAACTTGTCTTGGACTAAAACATTTCAGTCTTTAGGAGACTAAACTGTTGTGTGCCATAGGCAGAGAACAGGAGAGACTGCGATTCCACCAATGCCTGAGGCCCTTGCAATGGTAGAGAATTGATTAGGTCAGATATACCCAGATGATCCTAGCAGGTGATCAGTGCCCCATCCTCCCACCCAAAGGTCCCTGCCAATCTGAGCAGGGGAAAATTCCTTCCCACCCACAACTCTGGAGATCAGTTGGACCCTGAGCATGTGAGCAGAACATCTAAGGAAACAGATTCTCTGAACCATCTTGGAGCACTGGTCCACCTTACCAGGTGTCCCTTCTCCTGCTATGGTTAATCCCTGATGCTTCAGATGAAGGTTGGAGGGAACCACCTGACCCCACTCACAGCGTACACCTAGTCAATTGTATATGGGGGGAAAAGTCCTTTATGACCTCTACAGGCAACCGGATGAACTCTGTTCCATGAGTCTTCTCTGCAAATATTTAAAAGACCATAAAATAAGATTAAAGGCTTTCTTCAAAACAGGGGGCCTAAAGTTAGGCTTCTAAATTCATACCGATGTCTAAAAAAGTGGCCTGATTTTCAAGAGATACTGAGCCCCAAAAAGTTCCCAGCATAGCCAATAGGTACATGTGGGTGCTTAGGATTTTTGAAAATGAGGCCCTGACTAAGCAAAACTCTTAAACATGTGCTTAACTGTAGGTCTCTTTGTTGGCTTAGAGTTAAGCATGTGATTAGGATGCTGACTCAGGGCATAGGTGCCTTAATATGGATTTAGGAGCTTAAGTTTAGGCACCCAGTTTTGAAAATTTTGACCATAAATTATTATTCTGTATGCAATCAAAACTCTTGAATTGATAGTAAAGAGGGAAAGGAAGATTATTTTACGGCGGTATCTACTTGAAAGGAGCAAATTTTCTTCATTATGATTTCCCCCCAAACACATTGGGTAGTTCAGCAAACAAACCTGGTCATCAGGCGCAAGGAAGAGGATTTACATGATTCCCAGGTCTACTTCTCACAGTGTTTGGGCTCCTGCAGAATCTTTACTGGACAGTGAATTAAAGAGGCCGGCATCAATTTCTACTATCAGTGGTAACCAGCCAAATCCTTTTATTTAATTTCAGGTGTTTATAATGTGGTTGTTTCCCTCCTGGCAAATATGGATGACCAAGATAAGGGCAAAATTGCCCTCAGGATTGCCCGTATAGCTGAGACCAAGCTGGCTAGCGTTGTGACAGTTCTGCTAGAGAAACTGCAACAGGATGAGGTAGGGCAATTTCATTAAATTACATCTGCTTTCCATGTGTCCACACCAAATTCTACCTGACTTCATGGGGGTATAGGGGAATGCATGGGAGTAATTCAGTATAGAACTTGGCCTGGCGCACCATCAGTATAATCAGTATTCATCCTTCTGTCCTCAGGCATAAACTCAGAATGCAAAATGCTATTATTACAGATCAGGATGATATAATGCTCTATAAAGAAAGCGTTGTCCTTTTACACACAGTGGAGTAGATGGGCTGGATATAGTAAAAGTACACTATAGGACTTGCAGTAAGCTCTTCCAATAATACTTTGCCCTTCTTTAGCATCTTCATCCAAAAATCTTAAAGCACTTACCTAATACTAATGAATTAAGACTCACAGCACCCTTGTGAGAATGGTAAGCATTATCCCCATTTATGGATGATTTGTGTCACAGGGAATTAAGTTACTTGCTCAACACCACTTAGCAAGTTAGTAAAAGAATGTGAATAAAACCCAAGTGAACTGACTCCCTGCTCTAAATCCTAGGCTCATTAATTATGCACATGCGCAGTAGTGCAGAATTCCCCTAGGAGTAATATTCAGACCCCTTTTTCCATTTATTAATACTTGCATCCAACAAAGTCCATTTCTCTATTAAGGGCCAACACAGAAGGCATTTTAGTTTCAATTAAAGTACTAGAAGGCCAAGATAAGCAGTTCAGTTCAGAACTGAACATGGCCTCCTAGTACTTTAATTATTTGAATTACTCAATTAATTATGTTAATTAATTTGATTAATTACTTGAATTACATAGTGCCTATGTATTCCTAAGTTATCAGAGACAATTTTCAATTAAACAAATCCTCCTTACATTTAAAAATGAATGGAAGGAGCTTCTCCCCAATGGAGCTGTCTGGTATGATTGCAGTTTGCAGAAGCATTCCTTTTCAAGCAGAACCACTGGAATGTTTAGCCAGTCAAGAGATCTGATTGGCTTTGAACATTCCAAAGTGCTTTATGACCTTGGCATGCAGGTCACATAGATTTAGAGACTCACAGGAGACAGAGATGGAAAAGACCCATTGGATCATCCAGTCTATTTCCCTGCTAATGCAGGAGAATTCCCAGCAGTCATTTTTTACTGTTTGGGCCAAACTAATTTTAAAATCCCCTAATGACTGAGCTTCCACCACTTTCCTAGGAAGACTATGTCATAGCCTAATAGACCTGTCTCACAGTTGGGGCATTTTTCCTGTTATTAAATTGTATGTCTTTTTTTAGTTTAATCCCATTACTCCTACTATTACCTAAATGTATTATACTAAGAAATTCCTCTCCCTCCTTGGTGTTCACACCCTTCAGATAGTTGTATAGTATTATCATGTCTCCCTCATAGTCATCCCTTGGCCGCATCTGCCATAGGCAGCTCTTTCAGGCTGTCTTCAGAAGTAGAGGTCTGCTTGGGCCCAATTTTTAAGCCCAACCTGAACTGGCCCCAAGCCCACTCACCTCACCCTGAGAGGGTTGAATCATTTTCCATCCTGATCCCAACCCTTCCCCCCAAACCGGATTCTGTCACCGCATCCTGCTCATGGGGCCGGCGCAGCGGCAACAATGTGCAGCAATGGCTTCATCCTCTGACACTGCCCCCTGGGTGCTGCAGAGAGAGAGAGATACTGTGACTCCTTGGCATCCTCACTCCACAGCGCATGCAGCGCAGAAAGGAGGTGGTGGCTGGCAGGAACATGCGGTCACGGTTGTGCCGATCCCATGGGCTAAAGGAGGAGAGCCAACCTGACCCGAGCCCAAGAGGGGTTTTCTCATCCAACCTGACCCTGACGCCTATAGTCAGGTCCCGTAGGATTTGGGTCAGGTTGCAGGGCTCTATTCAGAAGTCAATTCCGCCACTCCCCTGCATTATTTTTTTGCTCTCCCATGAATTACTTCCAATTTGTTGAGCTCTCTGGGAATGTGGTGCTAGAAAATGCAACAATCCAGATGCAGTCACACCTCAGCTGAACAGAGAGGAACTGGTGTCTTCCTGCTTTGTGCCATGATCCCTGTGTGTAAAAGACCAACCCACATGGCTCTTTGTGGGAGCCATCACACCTTGCATATACATGTTGACTTTGTTTTTCACTGTCACCCCCAGGGCACTTGTTGCTTCCCACTTTTCTCCCTCCCATTATGTCAGTTACTTCTACCTCCTTTCCAGATGTGCTAGTTGGCAGTTTTCTGAAATGAATCTTGTTCTCTGCTCAGGTTTTTAATTTCTCTGTGTCCCTCTTTAGTTTTTCTCTGTCCCAACTGATACCACAACTCCTCCATCTTTAGTATCATCTGTGAATTTCTACAGATGGGCCTCATAAAAGACACCTTCGAGTGTGCGACTGTCAATGTAGATCTAACTGCTGAGCTAATTTCCCCTAGGAGCTGTTGAGGACTTACTGCGGGAGTTGGGTATTTTGTAATGACAAATTTACAAATTCTGTCTGGAGTGGATAGAGCAAGGGCAAGGTGCTCGTTTTTATTGTTTGTTTTAAATAAATGAAACCAGATAAGGGGGCAGTGAAGGGCGCTTATTCTGGCTCTTTTCTCTCCAGGAAGATTAAAATATGTAAACTGCTCGGCTGCTTCTGAAGTGCTGCTGAATGCAGTGATTGTGGAGGGAATGGCATGTTTTACACCAATTAAGCCAATGGATTAGTTGTGTGAGCATGCAGGCTGAGGAGTCAGTGTGGCCTAGTGGATAGAACTCTGGATAATGACTCAGGAGACATGGATTCTCTTCCTGGCCACGGACCTGCTCTGTTATGATAAGACTTGGGCTAGTCATTTCATGTGTGGATTGTAAACTCTGTAGGGCAGGGGCTTATTAGCCAAATTACTGTGTGGTCATCAAGAAAACCTTTTTCCAATTGTTTATTCTCTTTTATGTTTTGTCCGCAGCGAGACAGAGTTGACATTTACTGTGTCCTGGAGAAAGTATTACAGCAGGACACCGGGGCCCTAGACAGTAGGCTACTGAACAAAATAATAACCCTGGCCTCAAACCACATCAGAGAGACTCAGGTAAGTTAGTTCTCCCGAGATACTAATCAAAGGATCCAAAGCTTTAACTAATTAAAACTCTCTTTTTTGGGGGGGGGTAAACTATATACTGAAACGAAAATGTATTCTCCTGTTAGAGGCCCACACCTTCCTCCAGACCAAAGCCCAGGTCCTAGACAGCACTTGTGCACAGGCATAGGATGGGAGAACTCAAATGCGAAAGTTACACGTGTGCTTAAGTGCTTTGCAGGATCAGGACCCGAGACACATGATATCAGACACAGAGAGAGGCCTATGGTTTCTTAACGAGCAAGTCTTTCCCGAAGTCTACTAGGGATTTCATTATTGATCCTGATGTTATGTGGAAGGCGCTCTGATACTATAGCGATAAGTGGCAGTATAAAGCCCCAAGACAGACAGAATCTGAGCTATCTCCAAAAGAAGCAGCACTGGATTTAGAATATAGTTTGCCAGCAGGAAAACTCATGGAAAAATCCCTCTCTTGTTCCAAAGGAAGTCAGCCTCCTTTTGGGGGACAGTTTATTCCAGGAAAGCTCTCTGAATATCTTGAAGCTGCCCAGTCTGTGTCTCACTACCTCCTCAGGGAAGAGCAGGGGAAAATGTCATATGACATCCACCACAAGTAGCTAATAGTAAATAGTCTAACTAAGCAGCTTGCAAGGAACTCAAAGGCTGAAAATTGTTTAGCCAAATGACTCAATGAATATTTATGACTAATGACTTTATCCACAGAAAGTTGGGAGGGTTCATTCACAACTTATGCACAGAAATAAGGACTTGATTCATATAAACAACTCTGGCTAGTGCAACCGGCTTCAGTCACCTCAGTCTCTCTCTCTCTCTCTGCTTTTTTTTTTTAGGAAGCAACAACTGAACTAAAAGTGGCAGCTAGCAACACCTTAGTGACCCTGGCACGGTGCTATTTCTCTGAGGTGATGGAAGAGCTGCAGTGTCATCTGAAACTACTGGAGAAGCCTGAAGAGTATATTTTCATTACGCTGGGCAACCTGTCATCAGCTTATGGTATGGTAACTTCCATCTTGTGTTTCAAAGTTATTGTCTTTCATTTAAGGACAGGGGATTACACTCTCTACCTAAAAATGTTACAGCTAAACAGAGCTCTGTTTGCGTGTGTGCATGCATGTGTGTCTGGGGAGAGACACAAGATTAACTGCTGTTGCTAGTTCTTGCCTTCCAGATCACGAGCTATCCAGACGGAGGTGCAAGCTCTAACTCCTGCCCCTGACTGAAGTTCCTTGAGGATGGGAATGAGTGGAAGATCAGGTCTAGTGGAGCTCTTCTCCACCCCACTTCCCATCCTGCCCCAGTGCTCTCTCCCCTTACTCTGGGAGTGAGTTGGGCATCGGGCACAGCTGTACCCTGGTAGAGGATTCCCCTCTTCAGGGTGAATCCCCCACTGGCTTTCAATGGCTGCTTTAAAGCCATTCTGCTCTGCTTACGCAGCACAAAATGGCCTAGGAGCCCATAGCATCCTGCCCCATGGTGTTTCTAAGTGTATTGTAAGAAGGCAGAGAGCAGCTGATTATCTTCCTTCCTTCTCTTCTGGCCTTTTTCTGCAGCACTTAAGTGTATCCCATATGTGGGAAGGACCCTGAACGCCATGTTCTCCATGTTGGAGTTAGTCAAGGACAGCAGGCTGAGGCAAGCATTTTGTGGTGGTAAGTGCAGCACTTACTGTAGTGCCCAAAATGGATATCGAGGGGGTCTTGGTACAGATTGAAGTGACTGACCAAGTTTGCAAACAGGCCCTGAACTATGCTCCCTGCCCTGGATTGCACCAGGTGCTGCGTTCCTTGGCTGCCGTGGCACTCAGTGAAATTGAGAGTGCTCCGTACTTTGCAGGAGGTGCTGAGCATTTGTAAGTTCAGGCCCTTTATGACTCATGGATATAATTTAAAATAAACAGACACAAAGGCTGACGCTGCCCATCTGCCAGGAGGCTCCTGGGGGAGGAGGTGAAGGGAGCAGATTTCATTACTGTACATTTAAAAAGCCCCTGTTTTCCACTCCTCCATCCATTCTCTCCCCTTAGTTTCTTTATCATCATCTCCTTTCACCCTCTTTCTCTGTCTTCTCTTCCTCTCCACTTCTCTCTTCCTTTGCTTTTCAGGTGATGCTCAGTAAGGGGTTAATCCTGTGCCTTTGAGGTAAATGGGAATTTTGCCATCAACTTCCTAGAGAACAGGATTGGGCCCTAATTCTTCTTAGCAAGGACACTAGATACACCTACTTTTAGGGCAAAGTGCTCCCCAATACCTTCAAATCCCAGTAAAGCCAATGGATGTTAGGGGCACTGAACATCTTTCAGACAAACTGTAACTCAAGATGAAATCATACAGTGTTAGGGTTAAATAAACATTAACTGCAGAGGACGCGAGTCATTCAGAGGAGAGCTAGTTGAAATATTTTGATTTTTAATTATATTTTCCATAATTTTTCTTTCCAAATTTGATGAAAAACAAACCTGAAAAATGTCAATGACAATTTTGGCCAGGAAGTGTGCGTCCAGTGTTTTGGAGCAGCTAAAGAGGTGGCTGAATTTTTTTGATTTTTGAAAAATATCAATGATTTTTATACTTTGCAATTTTGGAAAAAACAAAACCTATCAGTAAAGATTTTTCATTGAATTTAAACTGCTTTTTCAACCAGCTCTAATTAAGAGGTAACAAGGAAGGGAGAAAAAATTTGCCTTCAAATGATGGTAATTGACAAAAGATTGAGAGATATGCAAATTTAAAAGCCTTTTCAGAAACAAGACATGGAATGGGGGGAAGAGAAATAGCTCAAAATCGATGTGGGATTTCAGCGTGTAGTCCTGAACTAAGCAGTAGCTGCCATGGAATTGTAGTAAACTTTAGGCCTGGGTGAGTTCACTGATAAAGCAACTTCTCCTCGTTACTAATATGTCCTTTTCACATTGTCTGTCTTCTCTCCTTCCATGCAGTTCTGGAAAAATGGTCAAGGGCAATCAATCTATTTTTGACTACCTGGGGTAAGAACACATTCCCCAGCATAGGTACATTGCGATTCTTCGATAGAATTCTTCCATTCTATTGTCATGTGACTAGCAACTGGCTGAACTGTGAGGAGCTGCAGGTGAGAATTGCTGGCTTTCTAAACCTTTAGCAGAAATTGCAATGTTAAATTCTATGTATCTGTCACTCTCTGTGATGATGGCATTTAATGGTAGGTCCTTTTGGATGGAACAGAGTGTCATGTAAAACATCTAAAACCCATATATTTATAATGTCACCACATCATGGAAATTCTGTCTGTACACAGTGTACATAGCTTCTAGTTTTATGCACCTAATGTGCAGATGAACACGGGATAGTGGGCTAAATTAATTCCTGGTATAAGTCCATTCAGCCCCAGTGGAATTACAGCAGTTTTGAGTTGGCTGAGAATGCATACTAATCTGGGGAATATTTTACCTGGTATAGTTGTGAGGTGCATTAGAATATAATCCTGAAACCAACCCTATGAATCCCGGTTCTTTACCAGGAAATATTGAGATAGGGCCGTTCCTACAGTGGAACAAGGGAAGTTGCACTCATTAGAAGTAGAAAAGGTGTGCCCATTGGATGATATTGAATGAATTCTTAGGAACATAAATTCTGTGTCTCATCTATGCAGCTCAAGCAGGCCATCATCAAAGCCCTTGGTCCCATGATGAGCCTCCTGCTACACAAAGAGGAGCATCACGATCGGGTATTTGAACGGATCTCATGGCTCCTTGAGCAATATAAGGAGGACATTGATGTTTTTCACGTCACCAAGGTGAGGTACCACTCATTAAGGTAACTGTCTATGCGTGTGCATGTATGAACTGCATGAGGAATTTGCTGCCAGTGGGGTTTCCTGGTCTAGACAGTGACTTGTTAGATAATAAATATCCACACGAGTTCTGGGTTTATGCACATGGTGACCCAGGCAACAAGATTTGTAGGTAAATGCCTCTTATGAAAAGCATCCTCTGTTTCCTGGGGAGGATGATAAGGAGATGATAAACAAAACACCTGCCCCACTCCCCAACAGGATACTCCCTCCTTGTGATTTCCCAGTACATCCTGTCAACTCTGTGTCTCTCTTTTAGATCATAAGCTCCTCAGAGCAGGGGCTGCCATATGTTGTCTCTGGTCAGTACCAAACCAACTGTCAGTGGTTGAAAATTAATACTAAGGAGGCTTGAGGGTGATTGCTTTGGCTTATCTAACTAGATCGATATAAAAGCATTGCCTGTCTATTTCATCGACCGTTCTATGCAGTGCTGTTGTAGCCATGTTGGTCCCAAGATATTAGAGTGAGAAGGTGGGTGAGATAATCTAATTAAAGATATTGTCTCACTCCCCTTGTCTCTCTATTTCATCTACCTCAGTACCACATGAGCAAGAAGTAATGGGCCATATTCTGTCTTCAGTGGGGCTACACAGTTGTAAATGAAGTCATGAGACCAGCTATAACTTCTTGGTAGTGATATTTACTCAGCATCTCTGTTGGTTGAAGCTTTCTGGTACAGAGTATGTGGTCACTTTTGGGGTTGAAATACCCATGATTTGGAGGGAACCAATGCATCATGGACTTGTTTGATAGCATCAGGGCACTACACAACTGCTTAAACATAGTCAAATATGTAGATGGCATCAGAGACATTCTGGAAGCTTCAAGCAGCAAAGGAGAAAAGTGTTTAGCTGCAGGAAGGAATTAGATTTTCATCTTTTTTATCAATAACCTGGCAGAGGACATAAACTCATCACTGATAAAGTTGGCAGATGAGATAAAAATTGGGAAGTGGTAAATAATGGAAAGGACAGCTCACTGATTCAGAGTGATCTAGATCACTTGGTAAACTGGGCACAAACAGGTGCATTTAAATACGGCTGAATGTAAATGTATGCATCTAGGCACAAAGAATTTAGGCCATACATAACATGATGGCGGATGCTGTTCTGGGAAGCAGTGACTCTGAAAAAGATTTTGGGGGTCATGATGAATAATCAGCTGAACACGGACTCATGCTGTGGCCAAAAAAGCTAAAGCTGGGATGCATAAAAAGGGGAATCTCAAGTAGGAGTACAGTGGTTATTTTACCTCTAAATCTGGCACTTGTGTGACTACTGTTGGAATACTGTGTCCAGTTCTAGTGCCCACAATTCAAAAAGGGTGTTGATAAATTGGAGAGGATATTGACAGAAGAGCCACAGTGATTAAAGGATTAGAAAAAAAGGCCTTATAGTGGTAGAATCAAGGAACTAAATCTATTTAGTTTAACAAACGGACAGAAAAGGGTGTGTGATGGGGTTTACCTACCCCGCATTGGTTCAGCAGGGGTTAATCATACTTTGTGGGCCGAGGAGGCCATGCCCCCCCATCTCTGCTGGGCATGCTTCAGCTGGAACCAGGATATGAAAGAGCCGCTCAGCTCAGGCTGAGATGACTGCCGAAGGGAGCAGAGGTGCATTGCAGGCTCCCGCAGAGAGACTGCCAGAGCTCCAGGATTCAGAGGCCAGCCAGACTGTGGCTGCAACCGACCCCCAGCCACCCAGTGCCAGAGATGGAGGAGAGACCACAGAATCCCGGAGACTACCAGCTGCGGAAGAACGGGTGGGAAGTAGCCTAGGTGGACTAAGCACTGATCCAGTTGAGGTACCGGGCTTTGACTCGGCATGTTTTGGAAGGATCCCCGCTGAGTTGGAGGCAGATACCCCTGCGGCAAGACAGGGCCCTGGGCTGGGACCTGTGGAATAGGTAGGAGCCAGTGGAGAAGGGCTGGCCTAGGCAACACTTCCCTGCCGCAAAAGGTGGTTCTATTGACTCTGGCCACTAGGCCGCATTGCCCTGCTGCCAAGGGCGGTTCCATTGTCTCTGGCCACTAGGCTGCACTGTCCTACCGCGAGAGGTGGTTCTATTGACTTTGGCCACTAGGCCGCACTGCCATACCTAGAAGGGCAGCTCTAGTGACTCGTGCTGTTGGGCTGTGGACCCTCACCGAAGGGCTGCTGCGCTGATCCTGACCATTAGGCTATGCTGCCCTAGGAGCCAGGACTGCTGCGGTGACTAGGGAGACTAGGCCAGTGGGGCTGCCCCAGATCTACTTCAATTCCTCCACAACCTGGTACCAACCTGACGGGGTGGACCTGTCCTGTAACAGGGTGACTTAATTACAGTCTATAATATCTTACACGAGGGATTCATGTTTTATAATGGGCTCTTCAGTCTAGCAGAGAAAGGTGTAACTTGATCCAATGGCTAGAAACTGAAGCGAGACACATTCAGACTGGAAATACGGCGTACATTTTTAATGGTGAGATAATTAACCATTAGAACCATTTACCAAGGGCCGAGGCGGATTCTCCCTCACTGACAGTTTTTAAATTGAGATTGGGATGTTTTTCTAAAAGCTCTGCTCTGGGAATTATTCTGGGCAAGGTCTATGGCCTGTGTTGTACCGGAGGTCAGACTAGACAATGGCAATAATCCGTTCCAGCCTTGGAATCTACGAATCCCCTGAAGCTGCTTCAGTCACTACATATTGCTCCTGTGTGTGCCCACCATCTGACTTTCACCCTCTGTTGCAGAGTCTGAGCCAGCTCTTGGAGGTCTCTTGTGAATATAACATCCCTCTACCTAAAGAGAAGTTTCAAGCCATCTGCAGTGCTCTGCACAACCAGGTGAGGGGTGGTTTTGCTTGGATCCCTTGAGCTTAGGCACAGCAGATCTGAAGCATATTAACAATCAAAATCTATCGAATGATAGTGCAGAGCCTGGGGACCTCCTCATGCCTTACTGATTTCTGCAGGCTCAAGAGTAAGCAGGTGGCGGTCTCATTTTCTTAGCTAATATCCAGCTCAGTTTGTAAAGCAATTTCACCATAAGCC
>NW_020681138.1:0-418 GCF_002925995.2 Terrapene triunguis
CCGGGAGCGCAGCGGAGCCCCCAGCCGGGAGCGCAGCGCAGAGACCCCGGAGCGCAGCGCAGAGCCGGGAGCGCAGCGGAGCCCCCAGCCGGGAGCGCAGCGCAGAGACCCGGGAGCGCAGCGGAGCCCCCAGCCCGGAGCGCAGCGCAGAGACCCGGGAGCGCAGCGGAGCCCCCAGCCGGGAGCGCAGCGCAGAGACCCGGGAGCGCAGCGGAGCCCCCAGCCCGGAGCGCAGCGCAGAGACCCGGGAGCGCAGCGCAGACCCCGGAGCGCAGCGGAGCCCCCAGCCCGGAGCGCAGCTTCTCCCCTGCAGCCGCCGCCCCGCTCCCAGGTAGGGCCCCACGGGCCGGGCACCGAGGGGGCAGCAGGTGGGGCGGGGGGAGGAGGGGCTGGGATCGCAGGTGGGACGGGGGGGGGG
>NW_020681138.1:518-1309 GCF_002925995.2 Terrapene triunguis
TGGGGGGGAAGGGGGGAGAGAGAAGTGGATGGACGGAGAGCGGCGCGGGGGGAGGTGGATACAGAGGGATGGGTGGGTAGAAGGATGGGTGGAGGATGCAGGATGGATGGCGGGACGGAGGGAGGATGGAGGGAGGGATGGATAGAAGGAAGGATGAAGGGAGGTAGGGACGGATGGATAGTGGATGGAGATAGGGATGGATGGAGGGATGGATGGAGGATGGAGGGATGGATGGAGGGATGAAGGGATGGAGACGGCTGGATCCAGTGGTGGGGGGAGGGAGGGGGGATGCAGGGACAGAGGGAGGGAGGGAAGGATGGATGGAGGATGGAGGGATGGATGGAGGGATGGATGAAGGGAGGTAGGGACGGATGGATGGTGGATGGAGATAGGGATGGATGGAGGGATGGATGGAGGGATGGAGACGGCTGGATCCAGTGATGGAGGGAGGGAGGGGGGATGCAGGGACAGAGGGAGGGAGGGAAGGATGGATGGAGGATAGAGATAGGGATGGGGGAGGGACGGAGGAGGGAGGGATGGATGAAGGGATGGAGGGAGGGCAGGGGGGTGCAGGGAGGGATGGAGGGATGGAGATGGCTGGATCCCGTGATGGAGGGAGGGCGGGGGGATGCAGGGACAGAGAGAGGAAGGGAAGGATGGAGGGAGGGATGGAGATAGGGAGGGATAGATGGAGGAAGGAGATAGGGATGGAGGGATGGATGAAGGGACGGAAGGAGGGATGGAGGGAGGGAGACGGCTGGATCCCGTGATGGAGGGAGTGCGGGGGGATG
>NW_020681139.1:0-1150 GCF_002925995.2 Terrapene triunguis
GGCAGGGGTGAACACACCCCACTCCCTCCACTGGGCCTGTGGCCCCTGCACCAAATCACACCCCTCCCCATGGGAGTCCCGGGCCCTCCTGCCCTCCCCCTGCACCTGCCAATCCATTGGATCCGAGACAGAAAATCTGCCCCCCTCCCCAAGGATGCGCTTCCACTCGGCCCAGCCCCCCAGGCTCCCAGACACACGGACTCCCCCACCCCCAATCCAACCTCTGAGACAGGGGCCCCCCACCAGAAGGCCCCAGAGCCCCCAGCTGCCCTCTCAGTCCCCCGCCCCCCAGAACTGACTCAATTCCACCATCACCACCCGGACAGACACCCCCCAGCTCGCCTTCCCTACAGGACACCCCCCCAGCTCCACCCTGCGATAGGTCAGCCCCCCGCTCCACCAACATGGCACCCTCCGAGCTGTCCCAGCAGCCCTCAGCTCATGGGTCGCACCCCCAGCCCCCCCATGTCCCAGCACCCCTCAGCTCATGGGTCACCCCCCAAATCCCCCATACACAACCGGTCACCCCCCCCCAGCTGGCCCTGATCCCTCCCCGATGGGTCACACACACCCCTGGCATCCCCCCGCTCCCCCACCCCACCCTGACAGGACAATCCCACACCGCCACCCAGCTTCCACCCTCAGCGGGTCCCCTCACAGCATCCCCCATCTCCCCACCATGGGTCACTCCCCCAACCAGGCCAGAACCCCTCCCTGTCAGCAGGCTCAGCACCCCTGGACGGATCACACTCCCCCCTCATGTGTCCACAAGCCCTGATCCCCCCCCACCTTAACATCCTGCCACCCCCCCCCCAATTCCCCACTGCTGCACCAATGAGATGCAAGACCAGGCTGCCCCCTTCTGGAAGCCCAGGGATCTGGGGCAAGAGGGGCCAGGGGGAGCTGGGGGGGGCGGGGTGTTGAGCCATCAGGAAGGGGGAAGCAGCTGGCAGGCTGGTGGGGGAAGGGGATGCTGAGAGTTGTGGGAGGGGGTGTTGGGCCAGCAGGGGGTGCAACACAGAGATGCTGGACTGGAGGGGCAGGGAGGAGCCTGGGGATGCTGGGGGGGGGCGGGGAGGCTTGGGGGGACAGGGGCCTGGTAAGGAGTCCGGGGATGATGGGGTGCAGGGGATGCTGGGGGGATTCTGAG
>NW_020681140.1:0-1021 GCF_002925995.2 Terrapene triunguis
GGGTCAAGGTGCCGAGCAGAGGCCCGCGACGCACTTCGACTCCGCGGGCCGGCTCTTCTGCGAGCGAGTCCCACTCCTCCGGTCTCGGGCGCTGTAGAGGAGGTGACAAGAGGCGACGCCATTCCTCCTCGAGTCAGTCTGACAGGAACAGGTCCCGACGCTGTCCGCACCGGCGCTCGTACTCTAGCGCCTGCTGTCAGAGACGCCGTGCTTGGAGTGCGTCCTGTGAGTCCCCGGCACCGAGGCGCCGTGGACACAGACGCCGCGGGGAGTACAGAGACAGCTCCTCGGACATCTACCTGTCCAAGTCTCGGGACAGGAGCCGTCACGATAGAGACTGGCCCAGTCATTCCCACGGCACCGTGCGCTCCTCCAGGACTCTCTCCCCGGGCCGCACCACGCCGCAGGAGCGCTCCATGCGTCTCAGTGCCAGGCCGTTCCCTGGCAAGGACAATGGTGCCAGTGGGCACCGTGGCCTCAGGCACCTGCACAGCCAGGACCTCGCTCCGTGGCGGGAGCCTCTCAGGGCCACCCTGCATTGCCTCCTCAGCACTGGGATCGGGCCGCGGGCGCCGAACCTCCGGCACTGACCCTGGGACAGGACCCAGACGTCGAGCCTACAATGCCGTCGGTTGCTGAAGGCACCGCACCATCTACTTCCTCGGCACCAGGCGATTCGGTCGCGCTACCGTCTCCGGCCTCTCAGGAAAACTTTAAGGCACACCAGGAGCTGCTTAGGAGGGTGGCAGCAAATCTCGAGGTCCAGGCCGAGGAGATGGAGGAGCCCTCCGACACACTGTTTAATGTCCTCGCCTCCTCGGCACCGGGGCGTGTGGCCCTCCCATTCCAGCAGGGGGTGGCCAACATCACCACCAGCCTCTGGCAGACCCCGGCCTCCCTTGGCCCCATTTCCAAGAAGGCTGAAAGGAAGTATTTCGTTCCCACAAGGGGTCACGAGTACCTATACACCCAGGGCCGGTGCAAGGAACTTTCGTGCCCTAGGCGAAACTTCCACCTTGCG
>NW_020681140.1:1121-1802 GCF_002925995.2 Terrapene triunguis
GCAGCTCCCCACCCCAGCTCACCTCTGCTCTGCCTCCTCCCTGAGCACGCCGCCCCCACTCTAATTCTCCTCCCCTCCCAGGCTTGCGGCGCCAAACAGCTGATTGGCGCCACAAGCCTGGGAGGCGGGAGAAATGGAGCGGCCGCTGCGCTGGGAGAGGGAGTCTGAGCCGCACATGTCAGCGCTCCACCGGCAGCCCAGCCCAGGAACGCTGTAAAAAAAAATTGGGGGCACCGCTTTTTGGCACCCCCAAATCTTGGCGCTCTAGGCAACCGCCTAGTTTGCCTAAATGGTAGCACACCCACCCAGCTCCGAATTCTTTGGTGGTAGAGTTGGTTCACCACCATGAGTGGAATGGCCAGTCCGTGACCACACCAGAGGACAAGGACGCTCGGAGACTTGATTCCTTTGGAAAAAAGGTTTATTCCTCTGCGAGCTTCCAGCTCAGAGTGGCCAACCACCAGGCACTGCTGAGCCGTTATGATTTTAATCTCTGGGGTTCCATCCCCAAGTTCGAACCCCTCTTTCAAGACAAGGACAAGAAGGAGTTCCGGGCTTTCGTCGACGAGGGTGCGGCTGCGGCCAAAGCAGCTCTCCAGGCGACTTCGGATGCAGCGGACACAGCCGCTCGTTTGATGGCTTCAGCAGTCTCCATGCGAAGGGCATCATGGCTCTTGCTCT
>NW_020681141.1:0-1441 GCF_002925995.2 Terrapene triunguis
GCGGCCGGAGTGCCGCGCCGCCCCCCTCCAGGTGCCGCCCCAAGCACCAGCTTGGGTGCCTGGTGCCTGGAGCCGGCCCTGACCACAGTGAAGAGGAAGCTGATCCACACTGCAGTGTGTAGCTACATGTGGGAGTGAAAGACTCTGTCAGGAGGGAGATTTCAGAGTACTTTACTGGGCCAGGGAAAGGCTCCAGAGGTGGGGAGGCAATGAGACACTACACTGCTAAAAATGGCACTGTGCACGGGGGAGACACAGCTTAGGGAAGTAGAGAGCTGTGTAAGGTACCTACTTTGGTAAATGTCCACAGGGTTCAGGCATGTTTTTCCTCTACTTGCCTAAGCAGTGCCTCACCATATACACAGCTATTTATACCCATGCTACTGGGGCGAGCTGTGTATGTATCCTATATGCCTTCAAAAGAAGTGTCATGTCTTTACTCTACTTGCCAATGCAGTGTCTCACCATCTACACAGCTATTATTACCCATGCTAGGGGGGCAAGCTGTGTATACACTGTTCGCCATACACACGGTCAAAAGAAGTGTGCAGTGTAGATATGCTTTAAGTTTCCGTGTGAATCTTGCTGCTTCCCACTAACAGTTGCTTAGTGTGCTTTGATTTACTGTAATTTAAAACAGGAGTAGTTTGATGGGAACTTTTTAGTGAGTGGTAACAGTACCCACACTGACACACACTGCACTGTAGATTCACACTCTGGCTTGCCACACACTGACACTTCATCTAGACAGGGCCATTGACATGCATTACAACAGGGTAAGGTGTTACAGTCCTGTGCTTGAACATTCAAGTTTGTGTAGTATCTAACTGAGTTCAGCATTTTAACTGCTTGCCTCCAATGTTCTCTTATTTCTTGGCAGATGGACCTCATGACCAGTAGAGAAACAGAAAACCAAACAAGTGTGCAAGAGTTCATCTTACTGGGCTTTCCTGGCACTTGGTATTTCCGGATGTCCCTTGTTGTGCTGTTTTCTGTGATGTACATGCTAACGATCCTAGGGAATGTGTCCATCATAGCTTTAGTGTGGACCCACCCACAGTTCCACACCCCCATGTACTTCTTCCTCTGCAATCTCTCCTTCCTGGAGATCTGGTTCACCACAGCATGTGTCCCTAAGGCTATTGGTGTCATGCTAGGGACAAGCCAAACTATCTCTTTCACTGTCTGCCTCCTGCAATTGTTCTTTTCCTTCTCCATGGGTTCTACAGAATGTTTCCTCCTGGCTGTCATGGCCTATGACCGCTATTTGGCCATATGCCACCCATTGCGCTACAGCTCCCTCATGAACAGCACCATCACTGTTTGGCTGGCCCTTATCTCTTGGCTGTGTGGTTTCCTGGCTATCTCTGTGCTGGCATCTCTAATAGCCAGGTTGTCTTTCTGTGGCCCTAACATCATCAATCATTTCGTTTGTGACATA
>NW_020681141.1:1541-8137 GCF_002925995.2 Terrapene triunguis
TGTCTTTCTGTGGCCCTAACATCATCAATCATTTCGTTTGTGACATAGATTCCTGGATAGCACTCTCCTGCACTGACACAAGCCTCATTGAACTGGCAGCATTCATTATCTCAATCATTGTTGTCGTGGTCTCATGCGCGATAACACTGGTCTCCTACTTTTACATCATCTCCACCATCTTGAGAATCCCATCAGCCCAAGGCCGGCAAAAGGCCTTTTCCACTTGCTGTGCCCATCTCACTGTTGTGACTATCTGGTACGGCTCCATCACTTTTCTGTATGTCAAGCCTTCTGCACAAAGCTCATTGGATTTGAATAAAACAATCAACATCTTTAGCACTGTTGTAACTCCGATATTAAACCCTTTCATTTACACTTTAAGAAACAAAGAGGTGAAGGAAGCCCTGGCAAAGGCATTCAGTAGGATGTGAAGTCATTTTCAAACAAGCTGGATTTAGTAGAAATTTAGTCAAAAGGACCAAAACATTCCGGAAGGTCATGAATATAGTAGAAAATTTGGAAAAAGGGTTGATGCAGAGAATTTCAAAGGGCAACCAACTCCTTTTTTCTTAAAATGGGAGTCAGACACCTAAATCCTCCCTTAAATCCTAATCTACTTTCTTTGTGCAGGTGATCATGTCTTTGCTTTTTAGCTTTCCTCATTTGCAGTAATAAACTGCTACTTTTTTCTTGGATGAGATCAAGTAATTGACTGTTGTCCACTGATCTGATCTTGGAGGGTTTATAGTTTGGGTAAAATATAATCTAGCTGTAATGTGAAGCACAGGATATACAAATATTTAATACAAAATATATGTATTAAAAGTAGGCTGGCTCTAGGTTTTAATCATTAATTGTTAAGGGGTTAGAGTGAGGCCTAGCAGAAGTTGGAGTTGGCATAAGATAGCGTGAGAGTTATGAGTGCTTGACTGAAGGTTATGGAATCATACTAGCTTGACCTAAGGTTATAAAATGTAGCAATATGTATCTTGTAATAGTTAGCAATGCATTTGGGGTGAAACAGGTAAACCATAAAGGAACAGATAGTAGCATCCTAGTGGCTTTTTGCAACAAGAGCTAACTGCATTGAGCTTCAAAACTATTGGGAAAGGGACTGGTGCAGATGTTCGTATTACTGTTGAAAAGGTAATTATGGTGAATTGGAACACCATGTATGGACAACTGGAACCCTAACATTGGTATCCTGGATTACCAAATAGGAATAGGGGGCTGAGATTTGACTTGATCAGATATTGTCCCAGATGTATGTGGGAAGAATGAAACAAGGAGTACAAAAATGTATCAAACTTGTTCCTAGCTGGGACACTGGAATTATGCTATGGGACAACCGGGTAGGAAACATGGCCCAGCTCTTTCCTCTTGGGGTGATTTCCACATACTTTTTCTTCCATCTTTCTTTCTAAGGGTTTCCATAAAGTTGTAAGTATGCACAATGTAATATTGCAAGTATCAAAAATACACCCCACTCTGGTCATGAGCTGGTCACACCTTGAATGGTGGGAGATTCTGGCCACTGCTTTTATTCACTTAGATCTGCCTGGCATTTTTCCAAGAAAGAGTATTTCCTTTGAAAATATTTGGCCTTTTTTAGTTGAAATTGTCAACATTTTTTATGACAAGAAATCATGCATTTTTAATGTATTGTTTGAAGAAGTGATCAAAGATATCTCAGCATGGATATTGAAAAAATATTCAGTATATGAACTTTTTCAGACAATATTGCCATATATAGTAACATATATAAAAGATATATGATATATTTATAAATATATTATTTATGTAAGCTGGCTTAAGGGGTCTGATGAAAAAGGTAGCTAAGCTTGTTGATGGGTAGATGATAGATGGGGAAGACAGGACTGCGCTCCCCTCACCAGTACAAGGGGGGAAGGTATTGACACTTGTGAATGGGTGAACCCTTGGGGATGGAAGGCTGACTCATCACCTCACTACACTCAAGCATCTTCAGACCTGCAATGACTCATGAAAGTACGTGGGTTCCTCCACATGATGGAGCCAACTAGTGTTGAGAAACTCAGACTCGTGAATCCAGAAAAATCCACCCTGAGGGTAGTGTTACTTGCAGGTTGTATAGTGTTACTGATGTATCCTGTCCATATCAATCTTCTCCTTCCCATTATGTACTTCCTGTCTCTTTCCCCATAGAAATAAAGTATACCTTGGTTGGTGGTTTATAAGTTATGGAGGTGTCAGAAGAGTATATATTTGAGGTATCAGGCCAGTCGTAGGGATAAACTCCAGGTTGGGGATAGTCAAAACCACATAGGGAGGTAAGGTAGGGTTCCTGAATACCATAACAGTCAGTTGGAGACACCACCCATTAGGGGCTAAGAACCCAGGCCATTGAAACCCACTATGGCCAAATCAGAGGGAAACCAGGTAAGGGCTCCTCTTGATGATTATCTGCCCTTAGGAGCACAGTGACCCATGAAACCACCTTACATAGATATTTATCTTTCAGACATATATATCTAAAAAGATATAAATATAGATATAGATATATATCAAAGGTGTATTTCGGACAAATGTATACATGACAATTGTATTTGAAAGTTTTCATGTACCAATTTTTTTTTCAATATCCAATCAGATACGTTTTTTGATCAGAGAGAGAGAGACTTTTGGCTTTTAAAATACTTTTAATAAATATCAGTACAGAAACACAGAAAAGAAAAAAAAACATATAAATTCCACAGCAGTTGCCCACCCCAACAGTTCATTTATAATAGCCCAGTGCCGCATAAATTGTTTCAAATCGCTTATAAGAGTACAATATCTAAACTCCAAATGAAGACACGAAACCCCTAAACATCTAAAATAATAATAATAATAATACATTTGAAACCCCAGTACCAATAAATTACTATCATCTACTTTTATAATGGACATCTTTGCTTGACCCAAAATAAAGTTTTCAAGGCATACAACAGATCTCTTTGTGAACCTATACTTAACAGTAAAATAAATACAGTAGGAGAAAAATCAAGGGATAATAACTTAAAAATACCCTGAAGTAAAACAAATAATGTCTGTCACCTGGAACAAGTAGGAAACATGAAAAAAAAAGTCTCCTTCATGTCGGACCTGACATGGACACCTGCAGAGTCAAATGATGCACAAACATTTTCATGGCTATAGCCCCATGAAGAACTGACCATTGGAGATCATCCTTCCTTTCTGCAACTGGAGGTTGTATACAGTTCACCAGGCTGGATGAATGGAGTCCGCCACCAGAAGCTGTCTCCTCCATACTGTATTGGGATAATCAACAAGCATTCAAAAATGATGAATCTTTTCTGCAAACATATACAATGACTTATGGCCTAAGGTATTAAAAGTAAGTTCAGAAGATCCATTGAAGGCAAGCAAACTGCCAGGCTTCACAACATCCCAATCCACAACGGAAGCAACAGGCAAGAAAATAGAAACATTAGCATAATCAGGAATTTGTATAATCAAGGAGGCAAGTGTCCAGACTGACAATATTGCCCCTAGGAAGGACAGATTCCACCAGTGATAAAAACCAAGAAATTCAGTGAACCAAATGAAAACCAAGCTTGACAGCCAAGATATCTGCTGAGACGCATGCAAAATTAGTAAAATCAATTAAATGAACCAGTTTTGTTACACCTGTTGCAATAAAGGAAGAGACAAGACTAGGAATCCTCACAAGAAGGTTTTAAGCAAGTGGTTCAGCAAGCAGTCCTGGGAACTCCAGCCTATCCAGAAGCCTCAGCTTAAAAAATCTCCAAACACTAAAAAGGCTTTAATTAGAAAAGTTAACACCTCAAAACTGAGGTAACCAGGGTCAACCAAAAAAGTTCCTGAGCAAAAGCCAAACTCCCCACCTGCCAAAGAAAAGCAAAGGGCAGTTGCTTCCAAGAAACAGGCTCATCCCCAAGCAACAGCTGTTGCAGCAACTGTACCCAAAAAGTAGAGATTCTGCTTAAAGGATTAGTGAGACCTTGACCCCTTTCCACATCGACAGTTACAAAATACTCTGTCTCAGCCAGTGACGGCCATCCCAGAAAAAGTCCAAAAGAACCTTGTGAACTTTTTCTAAAAGGACTGGAGGGGGATCCAAAACAATACACTTATGCCACAACACAGAGGCAATTTAATTATTAATCAGTAACACACACCCTTGGAATGAGAGTCGAGGCAAACACCACTTCCACCTTTGCAACCTCCCCTCCAACTTTTCCATAACTCTCTCCCAAATCCGACCCAAAATATCATCTGGTCCCAGCATATTTCCCGTGCCTTAAAGCCAGATCACCTCCACAGTAGTCCTCCCTGGCAAAGTTAGAGGGTGGGAGATCACCCAAGCCCCCAGCAGGAGTGTCTCACTCTTCCCCCAATTTATGCCAGCTGAGGAAGCCTGCTCAAAAGAGTACTAACATTCAGTCAAAACCTGGACATTGCAATCATGAGTAATAAACATAGTCACATTGTCAGCATATGCAGAGACTTTCAAGGCAGCACAAGCTGGTACAGGAAGAGAAGGGCAAGAAAGGTGGTTTCACAACATGCATAACAGGAGCTTGATAGAAAGAGCATTCAATAGCCCAGACAGGTTGCACCCTCTATGATTCCCCTACAGACTGGAAAGGGGATGCTCAAAACACCATTCATCTTAAATAGACTATATATCTCAATATAGAGTAACTGAAAGCAGGAGACAAACCTGGGCCCAAAACCAAAAGCAACAAGGGTACAAAACACATATCCATGATCTACACAATCAAAAGCCTTCTCTCCATAAAGGGGAATCAACCCAAGGTGCAAATCAAACATTTTTGAGGTCGAAATTACATCCCGCAAGTGAACAAGGTGATCAAAAATGGACCTGTTGGGGATGCAATATGTCTGATCAGGGTGAACTTCTAAACAAATCACAGTTTTCAATTTATTTGCTAAGACCTTTGAACACAGTTTATCGTCCAAGCAAAGCAGGGAAACAGATCTCCAATTCTTCACCTCCCCAAGGCCCCCTTCTTAGGCAACAGGGTAGGAACTGCTTGATGACAAATGAGAGGCAGTATCTCCTCTCCAATGCACTCCTGAAAAACCTGGAGCAAGTTAGGCTCAAGAAAGATCCAAAAGGCCTTACAAACTCAACAGGCAAACCATCAATACCATTAAGGCCACAAGTCAATTCTGAGAGTGTCAGGTCCTGTTCAAGTCTGTCCACATCCAACATTGAGATCCTAGGAAGATCTTCAAGGAGCCACCAACACTCAGATAGAGACACAGGCTCAGCTGCATACAGGTCTGAGAAAAAATTCACAGCAAAGTTCCTAATCCCCACAGGAGCTGAAAGCACTTGGCCTGAAAATGTCTTGAAATGGCCGCTCATTTTCTGGTTGGTATGTTTCTTTTCCAGGTCAGAGAAAAGCTGAGTAGGCACATCCATTTGAGAAAGGCCCTGAAATCGGGCCCTGACCAATGCACCCTGAACGTTGCTACCCAACAGATCTTGCAGGAGCAGTTTTTTATCTTTCAAGCTCTCATGCAACCAGGATCATTACTGCCATGAAAGACTTTTTCAAGTTCCACAATCCCCAACTCTAACTCCTTCATACTCCCACGCAGCAGACCATGGTTGTCTGCTGCATGTATTGCTGATACAAATATTTAATATTAATTTTACCCACCTCCCACCACTGCCTTAGGGAGGGGAAAACATCCTTTGAGGCAACCCAGTCTCCCCCAAAATAATTGAAAGAGTCCTGAAAGTGAACATCTTTAAAAAGGTCACCATTCCCAGGGGCCACCTGCGTTTTCTTATTTCTTCCACCTGCATTTTCCAATTAACCACTTGTGTCAGACTCCCACAACAAAAACAGGCCATGTCTTCAGTGGCAACAAACACAGTTTAGTCACACTCCCTAATCCTATAGTTGAGGGAAACTTTTGACACTTTGGAAGCATTGTTTAATACCATATAAACCTGCCCACAAAAGGACAAGACATGCTGAACCTCTGGGGCTTTTCAGTCCAAAGGAAATCTCCTAATAGGGCAGCGATGCAATGCCAGAATATGTACATTAATTGATGTGTGTACACACACAAATGTGCATGTGTATCCTTCTGCACAAACCACTGTTCTCTTCTGCCTGGTTTCAGACATTCTGAAATTTGCTCCTTTTTACACTTTGTAGAACAGGTTTTCTTCAGCTCAAGTGATCGCCAGTACACCGCCACCTCGATATAACGCGACCCGATATAACACGGATTCGGATATAACGCGGTAAAGCAGTGCTTTTGGGGGGGGGGGGTGTGGCTGTGCACTCCTGTGCATCAAAGCAAGTTCAATATAACGCGGTTTCACCTATAACGCGGTAAGATGTTTTGGCTCCCAAGGACAGCGTTCTATCGAGGTAGAGGTGTACTTCCAAAGCTACAATAGCATTGGCATCTGGCAACCAGGAAGGCTGGGCTTTCCAAAGGAAGTAAAGGGAAATAAGCACCCAAATCACAGTTGGATGTGGGTGGGTGCCTAACTCTCTTAATCTCCTTTGAAAATCTCAGCCAGACTTCATATTTGGTCAAGG
>NW_020681142.1:0-4566 GCF_002925995.2 Terrapene triunguis
CCTTTCCTTGTTGATACGGGAGCTTCGCTCTCTGCAGTTCGTACTATTGACCTGCCTGCGGTTCCCTGCTCCGGAAAAACTGTGTCTGCTGTGGGCATTTCGGGAATCCCAACCCCTTATCCCCTTTCAAAACCTCTACCGGTCCAGGTTGGTCCCCTATCTGCAGATCATGCCTTCCTTCTCTCTGACTCCACTCCAGTAAACCTTTTGGGTCGGGATCTGTTATGTAAACTTGGCTGCACCATATACTGTTCCCCGGATGGTGTCTATTTGCAAATTCCCCAGTCCTCTCTGAGTGATTCTGTGGCCTCCCTGCTGTCTGAGACCCCCCTTTCCACCCCAGTCCCTTGTTGCACACTGGTCCCGTCCCTTGAACACCTAATTTCGCAGGTCCCATCCTCTCTGTGGCCAACCCATCCCTCTGAGGTGGGCCACCTAAATACTGACCCCGTCTGCATTACTGTTGACTCGTCCAAACCTCTGCCTCGCCTGTCTCAATACCCTTTAAACCCCGAAGCCGAGGCTGGCATTGCTCCGGTCATGACCGCCCTGCGGGAGCAAGGCATTATTGTTCCCTGCTGCAGTCCCTGTAACACCCCTATCCTCCCAATTCGAAAAGCTGATGGCAAATCATGGCGATTTGTTCAGGACCTTCGAGCCATTAATCGTATTGTCATACCTGCCTTTCCTGTTGTCCCTAACCCAGCAACAATTCTGGCTTCTATCCCACCAGATGCAACTCATTTTACTGTTGTTGATTTGTGTTCTGCTTTCTTTTCTGTCCCAGTTCACCCTGACTCCCAGTACCTCTTTGCCTTCTCTTACCAGGGACAGCAATATACATGGACTACGCTTCCCCAGGGGTATACTGAAAGCCCGTCTTACTTTTCCCAGGCACTAGCCCGAGACCTAGCTGACCTTGTTTTCCCATCCGGGTCCACTCTAGTCCAATATGTAGATGATCTACTCCTCTGTTCCCCCTCGTTATCTGCCTCAAAAACTGATTCTTTAGTGCTCCTTACTGTCCTAGCAAAAAAAGGTCACAAGGCTTCTCTCTCTAAACTACAGCTCTGTCAAGCCTCTGTCACATACCTTGGTTTTCTCCTCTCCCAGGGTTCCCGTACACTTTCTCCTGCCCGCGTCCAGGCTATCCTCAGCTTTCCCTGACCCCGCTCCCCACGCCAGGTCCGAAAGTTTTTGGGCATGGCTGGATTTTGCAGGCAATGGATTCCCCAGTATGCCTCCCTTGCAAAACCTCTCCAGGAACTCACTCGATTCTCTGTGCCTGACCCCATGCCATGGCCCCCTGAAGCAGACTCTGCCTTTGTTTCCCTCAAACAGGGTTTGGCTTCTGCCCCCGCTTTAGGGCTGCCTGACTACTCTAAGCCCTTTACCCTTTTTTGCCATGAACAATCTGGGTGTGCACTTGGAGTTCTCACTCAGGTGCACGGAGGCAAGAACCGCCCAGTGGCTTACTTCTCTGCCACTTTGGACCCTGTGGCCCAAGGCTTACCCCCCTGTCTGCGTGCTGTGGCTGCCGCAGCGCGCCTAGTTGAAATGTCCGAATCCCTTGTCCTTCGCTCTCCCCTTACCCTCATGGTCCCTCACTCTGTGGAAACCCTGCTGTTACAACGTAACACAGGCCACCTCTCCTCCGCTCGCCTTACTAGGTATGAACTTTTACTGCTGTCAGCTTCGTATATTACTGTGAAGCGTTGTTCTCAGTTAAACCCTGCCACTCTCCTTTCTTTGTCTGATGATGGTGATCCCCACGACTGCCTTGCAACTGTTTCTGCTGTCACCGTCCCGCGCCCTGACCTCTCTGATGCCCCTCTCCCTAACTCTGACCTTGTTTTGTTTACTGATGGTTCCTGTTTTCGAGACAACCAAGGTCGTCTCCTTGCAGGGTACGCTGTAGTGTCACTCGCTGAGACCCTAGAAGCTGCGCCTTTACCTTCTGTAACCTCAGCACAAGTTGCTGAATTGGTTGCCCTCACCCGTGCCTGCTTTTTGGCAGAGGGACGCTCCGCCACTATTTATACTGACTCCCGCTATGCTTTTGGGGTTGTACATGACTTTGGCACCCTCTGGCAAGCTCGGGGTTTCCTTACTTCTGCCGGTACCCCTATTAAGAATGGCCCCTACATCGCTGCCCTCTTGTATGCAGTTTTACTTCCGTCTGCCCTAGCTATTGTTAAGTGCCCTGGCCACTCGATGGCAGATACTGATGTTGCTAAGGGTAACGCATTTGCTGACACCTCTGCTAAACATGCTGCTGCCATAGAACCTTCCCTAGATGCGTTTCTAGGTTCCCTTTCTGTTTCTATACCACCGCCGTCCCTCACTGACCTCACCCTGCTCCGAGACTCTGCCCCAGAAGTCGAAAAAGACTCCTGGATTGCCCAGGGTTGCTCTCTATATCCTGATTCCCTTTGGCGTTCGCCTACTGGTGCCTTTGTGGCCCCCTTTTCACTCTATCCGTTGCTGGCCGACCTGCTACACGGTGTTTCGCATGTCGGAAAGGAGGGGATGGTCTCTGCTGTAACTAAGGCAGGATGGTGGGCCCCGCATTTCAGCTCCTTTGCAGCCCGCCACTGTGCTGCCTGTACCACTTGCCAAAGCCATAATATTGGTAAACCTGTAAAAGTGGCTCAGGGGTTCCGGGGCCTGCCCCAGGCACCATTCTTGCATTGGCAACTTGATTTTGTACAAATGCCTAAGTGTCAACGATATGAATTTATTTTGGTTATGGTATGTTTATTTTCTGGTTGGATTGAAGCCTTTCCTTGTCGCAAGGCTGATTCACTGTCTGTTGCTAAATGTTTGTTAAATCATATTATGCCTGCCAAGGGAATTCCTGCCACTCTGTCCAGTGACCGGGGTACACATTTTACCGGACAAATTGTTCAACACCTGGATCGTATATTACATATCACACACCTGCTGCACTGTCCCTACCATCCACAAAGTGCAGGTGCTGTGGAAAGGCGAAATGGTGTACTTAAGAATAAGCTTGCTAAGATTTGTGACTCCACAGGGTTAAGCTGGCCAGCAGCTTTACCACTAGCCCTTATGGAAATGCGATCCACTCCATCCCAAAGGCATAAATTGAGTCCCTTTGAAATTGTTATGGGACGGCCCATGCGAGCTATGGCTACCATTACTCCAGTCCCAGACTTGAACTTGACTCACAGTACGCTCCTTCAATATTGCAAGGGATTAATGCAAGCTGTAAGTCACTTCCATTCACAGGTTCGAGCCGCCTGGCCAATAGAACCCACCTCTGACGCTTGCCACGACCTCGAGCCAGGTAACTGGGTCTACGTACGGCACCATCATCGAAAACACGCCTTGGAACCCCGGTTGAAGGGTCCTCATCAGGTACTGCTTACTACCCAGACAGCTGTTAAACTATCTGGCATTGCAACGTGGATACATGCTTCGCAGTGTAAGAAGACACCCTCCCCGGCGAACCAATCATCACCTCAGAACTGCGCAGAGTCAATTTTGACTCCGGAAGAAGACGTAGAGGAACAGCCTGCAATACCTTACCATCTACGCTCTCGTAAGGGTTGCCAGAAGCAGACGACGACCTAAAGCAAGGCCCGAGAAGGAGCAGTAGTGAGCCTAGCGCCTGCTGGACGTAAAACCGTAACTACGGTTCCCTCAGTTGAGGTTGTCAGAACCAGAAGGGCCTTGCCTCCAACATGCACCTCTGGTGGCGCCTGTTCCTTGGCTGCTGGTGTCTTAAGGTCTGGGGAGTCCACAATGACACTTCTTTTATCCAGCAGCAAGTGTGGATAGCTCAGACTCTTAATATTTCTAATTGCTGAGTCTGCAGCCACATCCCAGCTCACTCTCAAGCTGGTGTTCCTGTCCTGGCAATCCCACTCAATTCCCCGGAGCTCACTGGAGGACTTCGTCCGTTTAACAAAACATGGAACAGCAATGACACTTGGGAAGCAGTGGGAATAAATGTATCTAAATGGATAAGTGTGGTGGAGGGAAAAGGTCATTGGTGTTGGGTGTGTAATGGGACAGGGCTGGATCTGGGAAAAAGTCGTTGCCTTCAGCATATTGTGGCAAATGGTGTATGGGATTATTCGAACAAAACTAAAGAGTGGCGGGCCGGGTATGGGGATATGAATTTTTTCTCAACCTGGGATCAAACAGAAAAATCAATTTCATGTTCCCCCTACAGTAATCTTAGTGGAAACAATACAATCTTTCAATGCCATGCAAATAACACCACTCCTTGTAAGGAGAATTACCCTGTGCCCTTCGGAGGATATTACTCCTCCTTTGTAGGCACCTATGTGACAAATGGGTGCAACCGACCCTTCCCAGCCTTAATAGGCCATCATTGGGTTTGTGGGACCAAAGCTTATACTGTGTTACCAGCTAACTGGTCAGGTATCTGTTATCCCGCTCGACTCTTCCCACAATTCCGAGTGCTGGGGTCCTTCCCACGAGAACGCCTGCGTAATTTCAGGCGAAGAAGAAGGGACTTATCAGATGCCCAATGGTATGTAAATAACATAAGCCCCTTGACCTGGGAAGAGGCCA
>NW_020681143.1:0-368 GCF_002925995.2 Terrapene triunguis
ATGGGGGGATGGAGGGGTCTGGGGGTGTATGGGGGGTGGGAGGTATGGGGGGATGGAGGGGTCTGGGGGTGTATGGGGGGTGGGAGGGATGGGGGGATGGGGGGTCTGGCTGTCAGGAACCAGCTACTTCCTGGGGGGGGGGGGGGGGGAGGGCGGGAGGGGGCGGGGGGGGGGGGGGGGGGGGCGGGGCCCCCCCCCCCCCCGGTACTGCCCCCCCCCCCGTGTGCCCCCCCAGTGCAGGAATTGGCGTCGGCTTCTACGGGAACAGCGAGACCAACGACGGGGTCGGGCAGGCCACGGCCGCGCTGCTGGACGCCAACCTCACGCTGCAGGGCGCCGACGCGCTGGTGAGCCCCCCCTGTGCCCCC
>NW_020681143.1:468-1204 GCF_002925995.2 Terrapene triunguis
GCCCCCCCCGTGCCCCCTACCTCCCCCTGTGCCCCCAGCCCCTAACGCCAACCTCACGCTGCCGGGCGCCAACGCGCTGGTGAGCCCCCCTGTGCCCCTCTGTGCCCCCCACTGCCCCTACCTCCCCCTGCGCCCCCTGTACCCCCCATGCCTCTCCTGTGCCCCCCTGTGCTCCCACTCCCACTAGGGGGCGCCAACATGCAAGTGAGCCCCTGTGCCCTGTGCTGCCCTGGTGCCCTCCAGTGCCCCCCAACCCTGTGCCCCCCCCTGCCCTCCTACCTCCCGCTGCACCCCCAGCACCAACCACACGCTGCACGGCATGGACACGCTGGTGAGGCCCCCGAGCCCCCTGCCCCCCGACTCCCCACAGCCCCCCAAACTCCCAGAGCCCCACTGCGCCCCCTGCTAGCTGCCCAAGGAGCGACTCCCCCACCCTGTGCCATGTTAGCGGGGGGCCACCTCCGCATGTCCTGTCCCCCAGCCCACACGGGGACACTGCGCACATGGGTGGGGGAAGTGTGTGAGAGGGCACGTGGCAACACACAGGTGTGTGGGAGGGGTGACAGCGCACACACGTCGGGGGAGGCGTGATGGTGGAACATGCATGTGGGGAAGGCATGACGGTGGCACACACGTGTGGGGGAGGCGTGACAGTGACACATGTGGGGGAGGCGAGACAGTGGCACACGCATGTGGGAGAAGGCATGATGGTACTGTCCACATGTGTGTGAGGAGG
>NW_020681144.1:0-1535 GCF_002925995.2 Terrapene triunguis
TGGTCTTCCAGGGCCCGGAGCTCCTCCCGCTTCTCCCGGTACGCCTCGCAGAGGGGTGGATCCTCGGGGCTGGAGGCTAGACGCCTCTCCAGCTCCAAGATCTCCCGCTCCAACTGCCCCATCAGCGCACCCCTCCGCCGGCTGGCGCCCCGGGTGTAGTTCCGGCAAAAGAGCCGTGCGCGGACCTTCCCCACATCCCACCACCGCCGCGCCGAGGGAAAGGCACGCCGCTGCTCCCGCCAGGTCAGCCAGAACTCCCGGAAGGTAGCCACGAAGTCCACGTCCTCCAGTAAACTATTATTAAAATGCCAATAGGCCGGCCCTGGCCGCTCAGAACTGAGAGAGGCCGTCACGGACACCAAATGGTGATCCGAGAACGGGGCCGGCCGGACGCTGGAGGCATGGGCCCGTGCCAGATGAAGGCGGGACAAATAGATCCGGTCCAACCGGGAGTGGTGCGACCGGTCATCCTCCACCTGGACATAGGTGAAGGTAGTATCGTCGTCCGGGTGGTGGTCGCGCCAGACGTCCACCAGGGAGTGATGGTCTACAATCTCCCTGAGGACGCCCGCGGCCGCCTGGGAAGTCTCAAGCCCTGAGCGGTCCCGGTCCTCGAGGGTGGTGTTAAAGTCCCCGCCCAGGACCAGGCACTCGCGAGAATCCAGAGTGCCGAGGGAGGCCTCCGCCCGCCGATAGAAAGGCACGCGGTCCGGGCCCTTGTTCGGGGCATAAACGTTGACCAAATTTAAAACTAGCCCGTCCACACGGGCTCGGACGTGCAGCAGGCGGCCCGGCACAACCTCGGCGACCTCCAACACCTCAGGCCGCAGCCCCGGGGAGAACAGGGTGGCCACTCCAGCTGAGTGGGCGCTGAGGTGGCTAAAATAAACCCCATCTCCCCACTCCAGCCGCCAGCTAGCCTCGACGGCCGGAGCCGTATGGGTCTCCTGCAGGAAAATCACAGAGTACCCCCCCCTCCCGAAGGAAGGAGAGCACTTGGCACCTGCGGAGACCCACCCTACAGCCCCGGGCGTTCAACGATGCAAAGGTGGTGACTGTCATGTCGAGGGCTGGGGCAGATCCTCACAGGCAGAGGGATCGACGGCCTCCAGCGGGCCCCGCAAGATCCCATGCTCGGCCCCAAAGGCCAACAAGGAGTCGCGGAATCTGCGAGCCCGCCGGTAGGCCGCGAAGTCCTGCCGATCGGACCCCCGCCCCACCCCCAAAAGTGCCTCCACAGCCCGGAGGACGAGATGGAAGTCCCCCCAGCGCCGAAGGGCGAGCTGCACCTTACCCTGGGAACCACGGGTTTCCAATAAAAAGAGGCGCAGCTCATCCCGCAGCGCGGAGGGGGAGGCAGCGGCCAAGCCGCCGCCGTCCTCTGGCAGGGCCCCCGAAGGGTCCTCGCGGCCCACTGACAAACAAGGGGCCGAGCTCCGGCGCCGCTGCGCCGGGCTGCCCGTCCCTAGCCCCGACAAAGAAGAGGGCGGCTGAGGGAACAACACAGCCCCAACAGTGGCGGGAAGGGGAGACAC
>NW_020681145.1:0-909 GCF_002925995.2 Terrapene triunguis
TGTGCTGCCCAGTGCAGCAGTCTGGGAGCTGACCTTGTTCGTGAAGACAGAGGCAAAAAAATCATTGAGTACATTAGCTTTTTCCACATCCTCAGTCACTAGGTTGCCTCCCTCATTCAGTAAGGGGCCCACACTTTCCTTGACTTTCTTCTTGTTGCTAACATACCTGAAGAAACCCTTCTTGTTACTCTTAACATCTCTTGCTAGCTGCAACTCCAAGTGTGATTTGGCCTTCCTGATTTCACTCCTGCATGCCTGAGCAATATTTTTATACTCCTCCCTGGTCATTTGTCCAATCTTCCACTTCTTGTAAGCTTCTTTTTTGCGTTTAAGATCAGCAAGGATTTCACTGTTTAGCCAAGCTGGTCGCCTGCCATATTTACTATTCTTTCTACACGTCGGGATGGTTTGTTCCTGCAACCGCAATAAGGATTCTTTAAAATACAGCCAGCTCTCCTGGACCCCTTTGCCCTTCATGTTATTCTCCCAGGGGATCCTGCCCATCTGTTCCCTGAGGGAGTCCAAGTCTGCTTTTCTGAAGTCCAGGGTCCGTATTCTGCTGCTCTCCTTTCTTCCTTGTGTCAGGATCCTGAACTCGACCATCTCATGGTCACTGCCTCCCAGGTTCCCATCCACTTTTGCTTCCCCTACTAATTCTTCCCTGTTTGTGAGCAGCAGGTCAAGAAAAGCTCTGCCCCTAGTTGGTTCCTCCAGCACTTGCACCAGGAAATTGTCCCCTACACTTTCCAAAAACTTCCTGGATTGTCTGTGCACCGCTGTATTGCTCTCCCAGCAGATATCAGGGTGATTAAAGTCTCCCATGAGAACCAGGGCCTGCGATCTAGCAACTTCTGTTAGTTGCTGGAAGAAAGCCTCGTCCACCTCATCCCCCTGGTCTGGTGGTCTATA
>NW_020681145.1:1009-5164 GCF_002925995.2 Terrapene triunguis
TCCGACCACGACATCACCCTTGTTGCTCACACTTCTCAACTTTATCCAGAGACACTCAGGTTTTTCTGCAGTTTCATACCGGAGCTCTGAGCAGTCATACTCCTCTCTTACATACAACGCAACTCCCCCACCTTTTCTGCCCTGCCTGTCCTTCCTGAACAGTTTATATCCATCCATGACAGTACTCCAGTCATGTGAGTTATCCCACCAAGTCTCTGTTATTCCAATCGCATCATAGTTCCCTGACTGTGCCAGGACTTCCAGTTCTCCCTGCTTGTTTCCCAGGCTTCTTGCATTTGTGTATAGGCACTTAAGATAACTCATCGATCGTCCCTCTTTCTCAGTATGAGACAGGAGTCCTCCCCTCTTGCGCTCTCCTGCTTGTGCTTCCTCCCAGGATCCCATTTCCCCACTTACCTCAGGGCTTTGGTCTCCTTCCCCCGGTGAACCTAGTTTAAAGCCCTCCTCACTAGGTTAGCCAGCCTGCTGGCGAAGATGCTCTTCCCTCTCTTCGTTAGGTGGAGCCCGTCCCTGCCCAGCACTCCTCAATCTTGGAACACCATCCCATGGTCGAAGAATCCAAAGCCTTCTCTCCGACACCACCTGTGTAGCCATTCGTTGACTTCCACGATTCGACGGTCTCTACCCAGGCCTTTTCCTTGCACAGGGAGGATGGACGAGAACACCACTTGCGCCTCAAACTCCTTTATCCTTCTTCTCAGAGCCACGTAGTCTGCAGTGATCCGCTCAAGGTCATTCTTGGCAGTATCATTGGTGCCCACGTGGAGAAGCAGGAAGGGGTAGCGATCCGAGGGCTTGATGAGTCTTGGCAGTCTCTCCGTCACATCGTGTATCCTAGCTCCTGGCAAGCAGCAGACCTCTCGGATTTCCCGGTCGGGGCGGCAGATAGATGACTCAGTCCCCCTGAGGAGGGAGTCCCCGACCACCACCACCCTCCTCCTCCTCTTGAGAGCGATGGTCGTGGAACCCCCATCCCTAGGACAGTGCATCTTTTGCCTTCCAATCGGTGGAGTCGCCTTCTGCTCCCTTCCCTCAGATGGGTCATCTACTCCACTCTCCGCATTAGTACCTGTAGAGAGAACATGGAAACGATTGCTCACCTGTATCTCCATTGCTGGTACATGGACGCTCCTCTTTCTCCTTCTGGAGGTCACATGCTGCCAAACTTCTTCATCATCCGTCTGTCCCTGCTGCGCCTGCTCTGAATCTTCAGAACATTGTGGCCGTAGAAGCATCTCCTGATGTCTGTCCAGGAAATCTTCATTTTCCCTTATGCAACGCAGAGTCGATACCCGTTTCTCCAGACCTCGAATCTTCTCTTCCAATATGGAGACCAGCTTGCACTTTGTACAGACAAAGTCGCTTCTGTCCTGTGGAAGAAAGACAAACATGGCACAACCTGTGCAGGTTACAACAGCTGATCGCTCACCTTCCATATCACCTTCCTCTTAAGAGCTTCCTCAGCTGTCGCAGGAACTACTCAGAGAAACCTGCAGATGAAAGCCTCAGTGAGCTCTCTCCAGGCGAACTCCCGCTGTTAGCCTCTGCTGTTCGCCGCTCAGCTGGTTCGCTGCTGACTGCCCTTATATACCAGTCAGGCCCACCTGGAACAAAGCACTCCCAATTCACACTTTTCAAACAAACAAGCAAGCAATCAAGCACACGGTCAAACTGACCAGCTGTCCCAGCAACAGACACTCAGATACTCACCAACACAGCCCCCCTAATGCAGCACTTAGCGTACCTCCTCTCGGACAGCTCCCAGGCAAACTCCCGCTGTTAGCCTCTGCTGTTCGCCGCTCTTCAGCTTCTGAAACATTAACATTGGGGTTGGAGACTACGGGCACCCTATGCTCCGCGGCAGCTCTGGGCCTGGCTTCTTGGGACATCACCAGGATGAGTTAAGATGAGCAGGCCCATCTATAAACTCCCGACTGCTGATGCACTGCTCCTCACGCCCTTCTGCTTCAGTAATCGGAGGTATAAAACTCACAGCTTTCAGTGCATCCTCCAGCGTTCGGGATTTGCCTGGCTTGAGTCCTGCATCGACTGCAGTTGACTTTTTAGCATTTTTCCCCATGTTCTGTTTTTTGTGATGCTGCTCAGGGGCAGGGGCTGGAGGCACTTGCTCTTTGTCCTGCTTCTTCACAAACTCGTTAAACCAGCAACACCCAGGGACACTGAGTCCCACCCCCTCGGCATGAAAACCAAGAAAACCCCCCATAGGAAACCAGGAAAAACAACAAACCCCCCCCCCCCCCCCCCCCCCCCCCCGTCGTCACAGTCATTACTTTGTGTAATGACCCATCCACTCCCGGTCTTTATTCAAGCCTAATTTAATAGTGTCCAGTTTGCAAATCAATTCCAGTTCAGTTCAGCAGTCTCTCGCTGGAGTGAAGTTTTTTTGTTGGAGAATTGCCACTTTGAGGTCTGTAATCGAGTGGCCAGGGAGGTTGACGTGTTCTCCGACCGGTTTTTGAATGTTATCATTCTTGACGTCTGATTTGTGTCCATTTATTCTTTTGCGTCGAGGTTGTCGGGTTTGGCCAATGGACATGGCAGAGGGGCATTGCTGGCACACGATGGCATCGATCCCATGGGTAGATGTGCAGTGGCTGGTGCAGTCCCCCTGGTGGTGTGGCTGACGTGATTAGGTCCTGCAGAATTGGAATTAATTTGCAAACTGGACACCATTAAATTAGGCTTGAATAAAGACTGGGAGTGGATGAGTCATTACACAAAGTAAAAACTATTTCCCCTGCTAATTTTTCCCCTACTGTTACTCACACCTTCTTGTCAACTGTTGGAAATGGGCCACCCTCATTAGCACTACAAACGGTTTTTTTCTCCTGCTGATAATAACCCACCTTAATTGATTAGTCTCGTTAGTGTGTGTATGGCAACCCACATTTGTTCATGTTCTCTGGATGTGTATAGATCTCCTCACTAGATGTTCCAGTCTATGCGTCCGATGAAGTGGGTTTTAGCCCACGAAAGCTTATGCTCAAATAAATGTGTTAGTCTCATAGAACAGGCGTCTGCCGAGGGATACAAGCGACGGCAGGGAGATCTCGGAAGAGTGTTGCCGTTTTCATAATGTACTAGTTCCTGGCATGATCAGTAATAATCAATAATATGTAGTGTGTAATCCGCGTGTCGTAAAACCCAATGTTCTATTTCCAAGATCTCGGCTTTTCGCATTGATACGCAGGGAAAGGAGGAACTCCCTGGCAACGTTCAGTTTCGCGAGAGCCCAGAGGCCCTTTCCCCCCTGAGTCCCCAACTGGAGCCTGCCTGGTTCCCCCAGCCAGGCCTCAGTCACCCCCCAGCCCCTCCTCTGGCCTTTGTCTCTCTCCCGGGCCAGGAGGCACCGGATCCCTTTGTTCTCCAACACCTTCACTTGGCACTTTGCGGGGGGGGGGGGGGGGGGCCCCGCCCCCCCGGGAGAGGGGGGCGGGGCCGCCCCCGCCGCCCCCCCCAGCGCCCCCCCCACCCCCCCCGCCAGTGCCCCACAGCACCCCCACACCTCCCCCGCCAGTGCCCCCCCACAACTCCCCACCAGTGCCCCACAGCATCTCCCATAACCTCCCCACCAGTACCCCACAGCGTCTCCCATAATCCAACACGCAAGTGCCCCATCGCGTCCCCCACAACTCCCCCGCCAGTGCCCCACAGCCAGTGCCCCACAGTGCCCTGCGGGGTGACACTCTCTCTCTCTCCGCAGTGGGGAGGGGAAGGACAACGTGGCCGGGGAGCTGGACTTCAGCGGGTTGCTAAAGAAGAGGTAGGTGCCCCAGGGGGGTGGGGTGGGGGAGAAGTGTCTGTCAGTCCTGGGGGGTGTGGTGGGTGGGTCTGTCTGTCCGTCCATCCCTGAGGCGGGGGGGACACTGGGTGTGTCTGTCCGTCTGTCCCTGCGGTGGGGCACTGGATGGGTCTGTCTGTCAGTCCTGGGGTCCCAGGCTCTGGTCTCTGCCCTGGTCCGGCCCCAGGCTCCTAGGAGTAAACCCGGTAGTGGGCCTGCACCGCAGCCCCCCCGGTCCCAGCCGGGGGCAGCACCCCCCGTCCCTCCCCAGGGCTCCCTGGCGGAGTGGGAGACGCTCTGTCCGGGCCAAGCCACCCCTGGGTCCCAGCTCC
>NW_020681146.1:0-1907 GCF_002925995.2 Terrapene triunguis
GGCGCTGGGTGTCGGGGGGTGGGGTGGGGCCAGCAGGGGGCGCTGGGCTGCAGGAGCGGGGCGGGAGGCAGCAGGGGGCGCTGGGGTGCGGGGTGGGGGGCCCAGCAGGGGGCTGGGCTGCGGGAGGTGGGATGGGGCCAGCAGGGGGCGCTGGGGTGCAGAAGGTGGGGCAGGAAGCCCAGAGCTGGGGGGCAGGGGCAGAAGGGGTAGGGGACCTACCCATTCCCCCCCCATCCTTCCCCCACATCTCTCCACCCCCCACCCCCCGTCTCTATCATTACACACAAACAGGTGATCAATGGGCGGGGGAGCAGATGTGACCCCCCACACACCCTTTCCAGCTGCTCCCCCCTCCCCCCCGGACACGGGGCAGCATGTGATTATCGTCTCATTGTGTCGTTTACGTCACTACCTGGGAGGAAGAAAATTAAACATGGTCTAATCCCCCCCTCCCCGGCGGCTGTTGGCTTGACCCCCCACCCACCCGGTCACCCTCCCCCCCCCCCCCCCCAAAGTGGGCGGGTTCACATATGGGATCATTGTAAGCCCCAACGCGGTGCTAGGGGGCGCTCTCCCCAGAGAGTTGTCACCGTATACCCAGCCCCCATGCCCCACCCCAGAGCCAGCCGCATCTCAGCGCTGGGCGAGGGGTCCCCGGATACCCAGCACCCGCGCCCCACCCCAGAGCCAGCCGCATCCCAGCGCCCGGCGAGGGGTCCCTATATACCCAGCCCCCATGCTCCACCCCAGAGCCAGCTGCATCTCGGTGCTGGAGGGGGACCCTGTTGGGGGGTCGTACTGAGGTTCTGTCCCCTCGTCTCTAGGGGTCATTCTGGGCGCCGTATTTGGGAGCCTCCTGCGGCTGCTCCCCCCGCTGGACGAAGACCTGCTGGTCCTTATCTCCTTCCCGGGAGACATCCTCATGCGGATGCTGAAAATGCTCATCTTGCCCTTGGTCATCTCCAGCCTCATCTCAGGTGAGGGCGGGGGGACGGGGACAGCGGCTGGAGCCAAAAGCTGAATCTCGTTCCCCCACTGCGGGATTCGAACTCGCGGCGCTCGGGAGCAGCACAGGGCTGTGGTACCCAGCCTAGCCACCAGGGGGAGAGGGGGTGGACCGACCACCCACAGGGTGCGGTGCTGCATGGAGCAGGGCGAGGGACTCATTATGGGGCATTGTCCCCGTATACCCAGCCCCCGCGCCACCCCCAGAGTCAGCCGCCTCCTAGCGCCGGACGAGGGGTCCCCGTATACCCAGCCCCCCCGCCCCACCCCAGAGCCGGCCGCATCCCAGCGCCGGGCGAGGAGTCCCCCTATACCCAGCCCCCGTGCCCCACCCCAGAGCCAGCCGCATCCCAGTGCCGGGCGAGGGGTCCCCCTATACCCAGCCCCCGTGCCCCACCCCAGAGCAAGCCGCATCCCAGTGCCGGGCGAGGGGTCCCCCTATACCCAGCCCCCCCGCCCCACCCCAGAGTCAGCCGCCTCCCAGCGCCGGGCGAGGGGTCCCCGTGTAGCTTTCGCTCTGTTCCTGGGCAGGGCTGGCAGGACTGGATGCCAAGTCGAGTGGGCACATGGGCACCCGGGCCATGGTGTATTACATGTCCACCACGGTGCTGGCTGCCGTGCTGGGCGTGATCCTGGTGCTGTCCATCCACCCGGGCAACCCCAAGCTGAAGACGGCGACGGGCGCGGCGGAGCGGAGCGAGGAGGTCTCCAGCCTGGACGCCTTCCTGGATTTAATCCGGAACCTCTTCCCCGAGAACCTGGTGCAGGCCTGTTTCCAACAGGTAGGGGGCGCTCGCCCCGGCAGGCAGTGCCCCCAGGCAGCACTAGGGGGCACTGGGCTGCAGGGTGTGGGGCGGGGGGGCTCAGCAGGGGGCGCTCGCCCCAGGCAGGCAATGCCCCAG
>NW_020681147.1:0-6398 GCF_002925995.2 Terrapene triunguis
TGGAGCAGCGAACCGCGGCCAGTGGGAGCTGCGATCAGCCGGACCTGTGGACGCGGCAGGTAAACAAAACGGCCCGGCCCGCCAGGGGCTTTCCCTACACAAGCGGCATCCCAAGTTTGGGAAACACTGGTGTAAAGGGTAGAATTTCACTCCACTTCAGCATTATTGTTCTGGTTTGTGCCTGTGCATAAATGCTTGAAGTTAGGCATGAATTTAAGTATTTTGCTGGATGAGAACCCCAGTGAGAGATCATAAAGCTACTGGAAAGAAATATAATGATTCTCTCTCTTGAAGAAAGGGCATAGAGAAAGGTGATAGAGACTGGCACTGATTCAATCCAATATAGCTAATAGGTTTGGAGGCACTTCCACTACTGTAGCGGTCTATGGCCAGCTTGAAAAAAGCAGCACAGAATTTTCTAAAAGGGCAACACATTTTTTTTCTGTTCCCCTTTTTAAGTCTTACTTCCCAAGAGAGGAGGGAAGAGTTTGTTTTGGTGAAGAAATTACTCCTGAGTCTGTGGTTGCATAGACTTCAAAGTCATCAGCAATATTATGCAGTGTTCTCAGCTGGTCAGATATCTTAATTATTAGGACTTTGAACATCATCCAATTTTGGATCCCTATCATCTGCTTTCTGTCACGACGCATGCAGGCCCTGATCATCCCTTAGCTATGTCTGCACACAGATGGTTCCCTCTGTACAGGGATCTCTTCCATCCTGCTTGCAAAGGAGGGTTAGCCATTTCTGCAGCAACATCTCCCTAGCACCTCCCCCCCCCCCCCGACCAAATTATCCACAGGTTCAGGACTTGTGCAAGGAAAGAGAGAGGCCCAAGGCAGGCTGGAAGGGAGGATTGGGTGGGCCAGGGGACACATCATCCCCACTCAGGCTGTACTATCTTTTCTGTGGAGCCCGTCCCACACACACCCAGGGTTCTGGGGCTGCCTCATGCAGGAAAAATCTCTGGTAGCACAGTGCCATTGCAGCCACACTGCCAGGGACCCCAAGGCATGCCCCAGGTTCAGCAGATAGATGGACCTACAGCTTATTTTGCAAAAGACTTCCCCTCCCCCCTCGCCACCCTTCCCCTTCCCAATAGGGGTGGCACTCCATAAAGAAATCTAAAGATTTCCTCTCACAAGTTTTTACTATGGAAGGGGCAACATTGGCTGCAGTAGCTAAGTTTGATCTCGGACATCTGGCCACACTGTCTCAGTACAAGCAGAGAGACTTAGTGCTAAGCCGCTGTTTTTTTTAGTACGCCCATTGTTGACTCCATATTTGGTATTGCTTCTCTTCTCTCCCATCCCTTTTATATGTCCTCAGATGTTTCCTTTGTCTGAATTTTAAGAAGATGATATATTATTACTGTTTATATTTTAATCATGTTTTTGTTATGTTGCCAAACACCCTATGTGTCTTGGCAAAGGGAAGGATTGCATTTACAAATAAAGCTATTATAATAATTCAAATTTAAAATTTCATTGTACTTTTTATGTGACTTGAGCAAGACAAGCAGCAAAGGATTCCAGGCCACACTTAAGTATTTCTTTAACTATATTATCAGCAAGGAAGGGTGCTCTTGGTTGCTTACAGGCTGACTTTTATATTTAACTAACAAGTCTTTCAAGACTGCATTGTTCTTTTTCCCTGTGTCTGTTCTCCGATATCCTGGATTTCATTAAGCGTGTGGTAAGTACATTTTCTCTTCCTTCTAAAATTTATTTTAATTACAAGTAGGTTTTACTGAGCAGATAATTTTTCATTTTCAGGTCTAGATTCTTAATCACATTTTTATCTCCCAGCTGCTTCCAAGACTTTATACAAAATATTGTGCTGATCCTGTATTCACTGAAGTCAATGGGAGAAAGAGTGATTAGGCCTGTTACATATGAAATGCATATGTTACAATCAAACAACATTCCTTTGAGACCGTCTACTCTTGTTTGCTTTTGTTAGTACAAGAAATCACACACAAGCAAGTGTTCTGATACTGTGGTGAACATTACACCAACTTTGGTTTATTTTACTGCTCCCAGTCCTCAGGACACACAAAAAATTCTCTGAAGGTGAAATGTAGAAAAGTAGTACAAAAGTAGGAAAGATAGCATTCAGGTGAAGGCAGCCTATTCTTATTCTCTATGTTAATGTTCTCTACAAAGACCAGTATAATCTCTACTCACCAGGATTATGTTCACAAAAGCCCAGTGCAACATTATATGTGAGAACTACCTTTGCATAGTGTCTAAACATACCACACATTCACAGACAGGCACAAAACTTCTCTGTACTGGCCTTTTTCTCTTGTACAACTCTGTGGCCTTCCTGGAAACACACACTCTAGCAGTGATGGGCTCCAGAAGACCTAGAGAGGAAAGTCAGCATGTTCTTTTTAGATCCTTTCTGTGTCCTACAATGTGACTTCAAATCCCCACAAGGAACCGTAACATCACCATGTTTCACCTAACATGTCAGCCCTCCCCAACTTAATCCAACCCCAGTGCCTTCCCTGTGCCCAGTTCTTCTCCCTCTCTCTAATTTCCCTGCTTTTTCATCTGTCTGCTACAGGCTAATAGATGTTTTCTTTCCCCTGGTGCTTTATCAGGTAGGTGTTTCATGGTTCCCAATACATGTTAAGTCATTGCTTTAGTTGTTGGATGAGACCTTACTGCTTCCTGTTCTGTGGGGCTCAGAGTTGTTCCTCAATACAGTTTTCCTCTCAGTCTTTTCCAGAAGGAAAGGCTCATTTGTTCACTGCTTTTATTTAGGTTTTCTCCTACAGACATGATTTTCTTAGCTATATTAACTGGCTATGTTACAAGTATTCTCAAAACAAATTTGCTTAGCTCATAAGAAATGGTTTCAAGCAAGTGTGTAACAATGTCCAAGATATAGGGCCCCTCACTGAAAGTTTTAATATTTAGTGCCATCTACAGAAGAGAAGAAGGAACGATTTGCTAACTTGCATATAAATGGCTCCAGAGTTCTGCAATTTTGTGGTGGGAGAGAGCTGTTTTTAATTTAAAATTTTGTAAGTAGACTATTTTTGTTTGGTCCAGCCTGGTCTATGTATTTGAGGAGTTTCCATTGTCTTGGTTTTTTACCCTAACTTGTAGAGGTCTAGGTCGGGGGAGAGGAGGGAAGCATGGAAAACTCTGCCATTAAATGGATTGGTGTTGGCATTTTTTCTGGAGTTATTCTATGAGGAGCTATGGCAGACTAACGTTTTCCAGGATGGAGATGCTGAGCTTGATTACAACTATTACAACAGAAGGTGAACTTGGTTTGTCTCAGTACAAGAGACCTGACACCAGCTGAGGTTCTCTGAAGAAGAGCAGGACCAGAATGGAGTTGCCTGGAGAAGTAGAACCAGAGCCGAGTTTGTCCTGAGATGAGCCTGGATAACATCAAGGGGCTCATAACTTTCTCCAGAAACTTATTAGGAACCTTATGTCACCATAGTACCAACTCAATGATGCAGTTTCTGGGGGAGTGTTTATATTTAGAGTCTGACTTTTTGATATTTTTATTTTATCATGTTTGATAAATTACATTTTTTTTATTAACCATACAGAAAAACTTTGCTCTATGTATGGAATGGTTAAGAAGGCGAGATAATATTACCCCTTACAGTGTGTACAGTATATCAGAATTTGGTCTAAGGTAGGAAAATCTGTAATTAAGAGTTCAACATAGACCATGGGGGTTGGATTTTTCCCCTGCATCCAAGGACTGGGGGGACTGTCAGGGAGGTAGTTATGGTTCACTGATTTTGTAGGCTGTGCTGCACCATGCTAGGCTCCAGTAAGAGTTAGATTGGCCCCTAGGATGCTCGAACTTTTGACAGCAATCTATAGTACTTAAGGGACCTGTGTTTGAGTGCTGGGCAAAAGGTTGATGATTCAGCCCTCTCTCATGCCACTCCTATTTAGTGGGATAGATTAGAACTGGCTGGAGATTGCCCCCAAATTAGGGCCAGTTTGAGACAGCTGCTGCCTAATTAGCCTGGAGCTGTATAAAAGCCTCAGGGGAAGGAAGCCAAGCGGGGGAGTAGAAACAAAGGGAAAAGGTAGTTCCTCCCTGTAGATGGTGAAGGGCCAACTGTACAGTGGTGGGAACAAGCCTGTAAATAAACTGCACCCGTGGTTACTAACCCCAGAGTCTCAGAATGACTTAGTGGACTTAGCAAAGGCAGGCGCCAAGGGGGCCCCCGCTGCCCTCTGCTACAGGACCACACACCATTTGAGGATTGACAGAGCAGAACGCCAACTCCCCACTGCTTTCTACACCTCCTTTCCTCCACCAATATATTCCCTAGTCCAAGAAGATGACTGGTTCAGGAGCCAGTACTGCCAGTTTGATACTAGCTGAGAGCTCCTTCCTGCCAAGGGAATTCTTAGCAGACCAACTACAGTCAAAATCCTAGTAGATTGCCTGAGCACTAAGGAGTTGGATCAAACATAAGAATCTGGCCCTTGATGTTTCTACCCTTCCCATCCAAGCATTATAGGCTTCTTCCTGATCACTGGAAAACTGATTTTCCCCAGATCAGTCAGAAGATATCCAAATCATAATTCTCTCATATGCACTCACCACTATACGTCTCCCTCAGCTGAAATATATGTTCCCAAGTCAGAACATACAGGTTTGGGAATGAACAGATCAGTGGCAAAGCTCTTTGTGAAGATGAAAGAAGGCATTTGCCTCAACAGCCTGACAGTCATTCTTGAGGTGACGGAATTGTTACATTAAAACTTGGGACAGGCCCCCCTACGCTGTAGTAATACAATATATTACCATGTTCAGGATCCATGTTGGAGACTAAAGATGGTAGAAATGTTTCCAACTGAACACTTTTTCCGTGAGAAACACTGATTCGACCTAAATGAGTGTTCCAGGGGAACATACAGATTTCATCGAAATTTTCAATGGAACCTTAACATGCAGCCAATGTTTGTATTAAAAATGTGTTTCACACCAGTATTCATGCTTTTATATAAAAAAATGTTCCACACTTGAGTCATTAGTCAAAAGACTTTGACGGACTGCATAAATAGGATGGCGGAGCAATGCTGGGTTTTATTTATAAATAATGTCAATCTTACATCAACATTCTTTATAAGGGAAAGTATCTTTAAAAATCTGCATATTTTGGGTTTAATCTCCTAAAACATGAGTGTGTCTGGTTATTATAAGCTCGCAGTCATAAATACAGAACAGAGAGCTCAGGAACTGGAGTGAGCAATAAAGAATTCAGTTACTGAAACAATCCATTCCTTTGGAAATGTATGTAATAATTAGATGACTGAACTGTATTATATAAGCAGTAAGGCTGCAGGAAGAATTTTAACTACATGGGAAATTGCAGTTTTTCTTTTAGTCACTCTTTTTGGGGATCCTTGCTTTGTTCCACAAAGCAATAAAAGAAAAGATTTAAAAAACAGGATTTTAATTAATATTTTTATTCAAACATGAAATATAAACCTAAAGAGCTTGAGTTTTATAGGGATGTATTGTAGCTGGAAGATGTGGAGTCTAACACACACACAAACCACCTTCCTTTAAAAATTAAATTTCATCTTACAATTTCCACCTGCTTGTTGAAAAAATTGCAAACTGTGTTAAGATCCTGGCTCCGAGGCTGGGTGGCCAAAGAGCATACACCAGGAAATGGTGCATTTAACACCTCTCAGAGAAGGTTTCCAACTCCCTCATTGTAAACCATTAGGGGATTGACACTGACAGGGGCTGCTCTAGGCACCAGCAAAGCAAGCACGTGCTTGGGGCAGCCCATTTGCAGGGGCGGCAGGGATCCAGCATGGGAGCTGAGAACCAACAGGGGGCCCTGGGAGCTGTAGTCCTTGGTTAGCTCCCTGCCTATAGAGTCAGCCCTGGAGCAGGGAAAGAACTACATTTCCCAGCATTCCCTTGGCCACTACCAACAGGAAAGAGGGGGAGGGAGTGAAGTAGCTGAGACCTCATGCTGCAGTGAATGGAGAGCTGCACTGGGAAGGTAGGGATACCATATTTTAACATTCAAAAAATAGGACACTCCACGGGGAGGGAGGGTAGCCCCACCCAGCCCCCATCCACTCCCTCCGACTGCCCCCCACAGAACCCCTCCTGCTCCCTGCCCCCTGATCACCCCCTCCTGGGACCCCTGCCCCTAACTGCCCCCCAGGATCCCACCCCCTATTTAAACCTCTCTTCTCCTTGTCCCCAACTGCCCCCTCCTGAGACCCCCCCAACTTTCCCCCTAGGACCCTACCCCCTACCTGTCCCCTGACAAACTCCCGGGACTCCCATGCCTATCCAACCGCTGCCTGTCCCCTGACTGCCCCCCCAACCGCTGACCCATCTAACCCCCCCTTCTCCCTGCCCCTGACTGCCCCCCC
>NW_020681148.1:0-776 GCF_002925995.2 Terrapene triunguis
GCAAACAGTCGCTCCGGGTCAGAGCCGCGGACATGCCGCTTCTACGCCGAGCTAAATGCAATTCTAGGGGGGGCCGCCACGACTACCCCACCTGTGGTCGTGGAATCTGAGGCGGGGATAATCTCAGCTACACCTGAGGATTCTGCGGACGGGGAGGAGGAGGAGGAGGAGGACAAGCCTGCGGAGAGCACCCAGCACTCCGTTCTCCCCCACAGCCAGGAGCTTTTTCTCAGCCTGAGTGAAGTACCCTCCGAACCCTCCCAAGCCAGTATCCAAGACCACGACCCCATGGAAGGGACCTCAGGTGAGTTTACCTTTTAAAATATAAAACTTGTTTTAAAAGCAAGGTTTTTTAATGATTATTTTGCCCTGAGGACTTGGGATGCATTCGCAGCCAGTACAGCTACTGGAAAAGTCTGTTAATGTGTCTGGGGATGGAGCGGAAATCCTCCAGGGACATCTCCATGAAGCTCTCCTGGAGGTACTCCAAAAACCTTGCCACAAGGTTTCTGGGCAGTGCAGCCTTATTCCGTCCTTCATGGTAGGATACTTGACCGCGCCATGCTTGCAGCAAGTAATCTGGTATCATTGCCTGACAAAGCCTGGCAGCGTATGGTCCCGGTGTTTGCTGGCATTCAAGCAACATCCGTTCTTTATCTTGCTGTGTAATCCTCAGGAGAGTGATATCGCTCATGGTAACCTGGTTGAAATACGGGAATTTAATTAAGAGGACAGAGGTGGCCGTTCCTACTGGGCTGTTTGCCTGTGGCTGAAAA
>NW_020681148.1:876-3568 GCF_002925995.2 Terrapene triunguis
GGGGGGGGGGGGGGGGGGGGGGGGTTAGTTTGTTTTCTGCTGCTGAAGGTTAACAGGAAAACCGCAGCACTCAACGGGCTTTGCTTGGTATGTGGGAAAGGAGGGCGCAGAAGCTGAAAGACAATGGCTTACCATGGCTGCATGCAAGCCGAATTCTGTTGCCCGGACCTGCGTCTGTGATCTCTAGCAGCAAAGCCACAGGCACTCAATATTAAGAGGCAAAATGACATGTGCTATGTAATGTGAATAGTGTTGGTCACCGTGAAAGAGTATAAGCATTGTTCTGCAAAATGTATCTTTTAAAAAAATTCTCTCATTTTTTCCCTCCCTCCTGCAGCTGCAAATTCTTCAAGCCTCCCTCCTCCATCCCGAAGGCTAGCACAGATAAGGCGTCGGAAGAAGAAGACGCGAGACGAGATGTTTGCAGAAATCATGCAATCCACCCGCAGTGACAGAGCTAATTTGAATGAGTGGAAGGACACGGTTTCAAAGTATAGGAAAGAAGCCAGTGAACGTGAGGACAGGAGGGACCAACGTGAGGACAGGATCGACCAACGTGAGGACAGGAGGGACCAACGTGAGGACAGGAGAGACGCTCGAGATGAGAGGTGGCGGCAGGAAGATGAGAGGAGTCGGGAAGCAACGCTGGGGCTACTGCGAGAGCAAACAGACATGCTCCGGCGTCTGGTGGAGCTTCAGGAACGGCAGCAGGATTACAGAGTGCCGCTACAGCCCCTGTATAACCCCCCTCCCCCCTCACCATGTTCCATATCCTCCTCACCCAGACGTGTAAGAACGCGGGAGGGGGAGGCTCCGTACACCTTCCCATTCCACCCCAGTGGACAGCCCAAGCAAAAGGCTGTCATTTTTTTAACCATTTTTTAATGGCCTTTTCCTTCCCTCCTCCGAAACCCCACCTGGGATCCCTCCCTCTTTTTATAATCTATGAATAAAGAATAAATGATTTTTAAACGATAGTGACTTTATTTGGTTTGAAAGCAAGCTGGGGGAAGGGGGAGGGTGGGTTACTTACAGAGAATGAGTCAATAAAGGGGGCTGGTTTTCATGAAGGAGAAACAAACAGAAATTTCACACTGTAGCTTGGCCAGTCATGAAACTGGTTTTCAAAGCTTCTCTGATGCACACTGCTTCCTGGTGTGCTCTTCTAATCGCCCTGGTGTCTGGCTGCGCGTAATCAGCAGCCAGGCGATTTGCCTCAGCCTCCCACCCTGCCATAAAGGTCTCCCCCTTACTTTCACAGAGATTGTGGAGCACACAGCAAGCAGAAATAACAATGGGGAGATTTCTTTGGCTGAGGTCAGAGCGAGTCAGTAGCGATCGCCAGCGACCTTTTAAACGGCCAAATGCACATTCTACCACCATTCTGCACTTGCTCAGCCTGTAGTTAAACAACTCCTGACTCCTGTCCAGGCTGCCTGTGTATGGCTTCATGAGCCATGGCATTAAGGGGTAGGCTGGGTCCCCAAGAATAACTATTGGCATTTCAACATCCCCAACGGTTATTTTCTGGTCCGGGAAGTAAGTCCCTTGCTGCAGCCCTTTAAACAGAATAGTGTTCCTGAAGACGCGAGCATCATGAACCCTTCCCGGCCAGCCCGCGTTGATGTTGGTGAAACGTCCCTTGTGATCCACCAGTGCTTGCAGCACCATTGAAAAGTACCCCTTGCGGTTTACGTACTGGCTGCCCTGGTGCTCCGATGCCAAGATAGGGATATGGGTTCCATCTATCGCCCCACCACAGTTAGGGAATCCCATTGCAGCAAAGCCATCCACTATGACCTGCACATTTCCCAGAGTCACTACCTTTCATAGCAGCACCTCAATGATTGCTTTGGCTACTTGCATCACAGCAGCCCCCATAGTAGATTTGCCCACTCCAAATTGATTCCCGACTGACCGGTAGCTGTCTGGCGTTGCAAGCTTCCACAGGGCTATCGCCACTCGCTTCTCAACTGTGAGGGCTGCTCTCATCTTGGTATTCTGGTGTTTCAGGGCAGGGGACAGCAAGTCACAAAGTTCCATGAAAGTGCCCTTACGCATGCGAAAGTTCTGCAGCCACTGGGAATCATCCCACACCTGCAACACTATGCGGTCCCACCAGTCTGTGCTTGTTTCCCTTGCCCAGAATCGGCGTTCCATGGATAGAATCTGCCCCATTAACAACATGATCTCCAAAGCACCGGGGCCCGTGGTTTGAGAGAATTCTGTGTCCATGTCCGTGTCCATCTCCTCATCACGCTGGTCGCTGCGCTCCCGCCGCCGCTGCCTCCTCGCCTCGTTTTTCTGGTCCTGGCTCAGCATAAACTCCACGAGAACGCGCGAGGTGTTTACAATGTTCATGACTGCTGTTTGGAGCTGAGCGGGCTCCATGCTTGCCGTGGTATGGAATCTGCAGTGTTCACCCAGGAAAAAAGGCGCGAAATGGTTGTCTGCCGTCCGTTGCTTTCATGCAGGGAGGGAGGGAGAGAGGGGTGAGGCTGTACCCAGAACCACCTGCGACAATGTTTTGGTCCCATCAGGCACTGCGATCTCAACCCAGAATTCCAATGGGCAGGGGAGACTGCGGGAACTATGGGATAGCTATGGGATAGCTACCCACAGTGCAACGCTCCAGAAATCGACGCTAGCCCCGGTACATGGACGCACACCGCCGAATTAATGTGGGTAAAAA
>NW_020681149.1:0-1972 GCF_002925995.2 Terrapene triunguis
TGCTTAGCCTGGCTGCGGGTGACTATTCCCACCCTCTTGGCTAGCTTTACATGGTTGGCCAAGTCTTCCCCCAGTAGCATGGGAATGGGATAATTGTCATAGACTGCAAAAGTCCACATTCCTGACCAGCCCTTGTACTGGACATGCAACTTGGCTGTAGGCAAGGTTACAGACTGTGACACGAAGGGTTGAATTGTCACTGAAGCCTCCGGGTTGATGAGTTTGGGGTCCACTAGGGATTGGTGGATAGTTGACACTTGTGCCCCAGTGTCCCTCCAAGCGATAACCTTCTTTCTGCCCACTCTCAAGGTTTCCCTTCGCTCCGAGGGTATGAGAGAGGCATCTGGGTCTGGGGATCTTTGGTGTGACTGGGGTGTAATGAACTGTAATCGGTTGGGGTTCTTGGGGCAGTGAGCCTTTATATGCCCCAGTTCATTACATTTAAAACATTGCCCTGCTAAGGTATCACCGGGGCGATGTTGGTTGATGGAGACTGGTATGGTGGGGTGAGAAGGCGTCTGGGGTTTCCCTTGGGATGTGGGTGGGGCCTTGGGTTGTCCCCGGTGGTAAGGTTTTGTTTCGGCTTGCCCCTTCTGATATTCGCTCCAACTGCTACTAGCTTTTTTCTTTTCTGTCACCTCCACCCATTTGGCTCCAATCTCCCCCGCCTCGGTTACAGTTTTGGGCTTCCTATCTAGGATGTACCTTTCTATTTCCTCAGGAACACCCTCTAAAAACTGCTCCATTTGCATTAGGAAGGGCAACTCTTCCGTAGATTTAACATTTGCTCCTGACATCCAGGCATCCCAATTTTTCCCAATGTGGTAGGCATGTCGGGTAAATGACACATCGGGTTTCCACCTTAGGGCTCTGAACCGCCGACGGGCATGCTCGGGTGTTAGCCCCATTCTGATTCTGGCCTTGTTTTTAAAAAGTTCATAACTGTTCATGTGTTCCTTAGGCATTTCAGCCGCCACCTCTGCTAAGGGTCCACTGAGCTGCGGCCTCAGCTCTACCATGTACTGGTTTGGAGTGATGCTTTGGCTTTTTCTTCTCTTTCTTTCTGCTCCCTAGCCCTCTCATCAGCTTCTTTCTCGAGTTTTTTAATTTGAAGCAGTCTCTGATGTTTTCTTTCATTTTCTTCTGCTTCTAGTTTGGCCAGTTCTATTTTGTTAGCTACTTCTTTGGTAGTCATTTTCCTGTTTTCTTGTGCTGGGTCACACCCCTCTGCAGTTGACTGAAACTGGGATGCACTCAGCTCAGGCTGCTGCTGAGTTAACAGAGACTTTCTAACTAGCTACTTCCGAGGATGTAAAAAGAAAAAAAAAAACAATTCAGCTTGTAAATTCCTTTTACCAGTCAAAGTTTGCTCATTAATTGAACCCTTCTCTTAACAAAGGCTCTTGTTAAAAAAACTTAACACCTCTGCCTTCAGGCAAGGAGAGATAAGATATGCATCTACCTTCAGCTCTGCTTTCCAAGCAGCTAGAAGGAAAAAAAATCTTACTGGCTTTTGGGTTTAAAACGATCCCACCGCTGTGCCACCATGTCAAGGCTGCATCCCCACTTTGAAGTTTAGGGTACAAGTGTGGGGGCCTGCGTGAGGACTTCTAAGCTTAACTACCAGCTTAGTTCTGGTCCGCTGCCACCATTCCCTTCCCTGGGAAGCTTTGAGAAAAACCTTTCACCAATTCCCTGGTGAATACAGATCCAAACTCCTTGGATCTTAAAACAAGGAGAAATTGACCCTTCCCCCCTCCTTCCTTTCACCAACTCCTGGTGAATACAGATCCAACTTCCTTGGATCTAAAAATAAGGAGAAATTGACCCTTCCCCCCTCCTTCCTTTCACCAACTCCTGGTGAATACAGATCCAACTTTCTTGGATCTAAAAACAAGGAAAAATCAATCAGGTTCTTAAAAAGAAGGCTTTTAATTAAAGAAAAAGGTAAAAATCATCTCTGTAAAATCAG
>NW_020681150.1:0-646 GCF_002925995.2 Terrapene triunguis
AGGACCGCAGGAAGCCCGGGCTTTCCGGGGCTCGGGGCGGTGCCGGGTAGGGGGCTCGGGGGAGGGCCGCGCTCCGGGGCGCAGAGGGCTCTGCCAGGCTAAGCGGCCCCCCACTGTCTAACCGGGGGGGGGGGCAGAGCCGGCCACACGGAGCCAGGCCCCCGAGCGGGCCCCGGCCACACGGAGCCGCCGCGCGGCGCACTCACGTCAGCACGGGGATTGGCGTCCACACCACGCAGTAGGGGAAGCGGCCCCGCTCGGGCTCCAGCCCGGCCCCCCCGCCGCCATTAAACTGCTTCATCTTCCCCCCCGCGGCCTCCGCTTCCGCCATCGCCGGGGAGCGCGTCACTTCCTGGAGACCGCGCGCGCGCTTCCGGGGCCGTCCGGTAACTAGGGAGAGCGGGGCCTGCGCGCCCGCCTCTGTCGATGTCTTCGCTGTTCCCTTTGGGCTCATGTACCGGCCCCTCGTCCCCCCTCCCCCCCAACGCCACCCTTCCGCTAGCCTCCCATACCACCCCCCCATCCCCACTCCGCCCAACGCCACCCTGTCCCCCGCCTCCCATACACCGCCCCTAGCCTCCTATACACCACCACCCCCGGCCCCACTCCGCCCAACGCCACCCTGACCCCCGCCTCCCATACACCG
>NW_020681150.1:746-1126 GCF_002925995.2 Terrapene triunguis
ATCGGCGGGGCAGTACAGCGGCAGGTCCTTTGCTCCTAGAGGGAGTGGGGACCTGCCGCCCCCGAATTGCCGCAGGTGCCGCCCCTCTCCCTTGGCCGCCCCAAGCACCTGCTTGTTCAGCTGGTGCCTAGAGCCGGCCCTGGCCCCTAGCCTCCTATACACCACCACCCCCGGCCCCACTCCGCCCAAAGGCCCCCCCCCCAACGTCACCCTTCCGCTAGCCCCCCATACACCGCCCCGGCACCACTCCGCCCAACGCCACCCTGACCCCCGCCTCCCATACACCGCCCTCACCCCGCCCCTAGCCTCCTATACACCACCACCCCCGGCCCCACTCCGCCCAAAGCCCCCCCTCCTCTAGCCTCCCATACACCGCCCCC
>NW_020681151.1:0-433 GCF_002925995.2 Terrapene triunguis
AGATTTTTTTTTTCCTTCTAGCTGCTTGGAAAGCAGAGCTGAAGGTAGATGCATATCTTATCTCTCCTTGCCTGAAGGCAGAGGTGTTAAGTTTTTTTTAACGAGGTCCTTTGTTAAGAGAAGGGTTCAAAGGGAGCAAACTTTGACTTACTGGTAAAGATAATTTACAAGTTGAATTGTTTTTTTTTCTTTTTACATCCTCGGGAGTAGCTTGTTAGAAAGTCTCTGTTAACTCAGCAGCAGCCAGAGCTAAGTACATCCCAATTTCAGTCAACTGCAGAGGGGTGTGACCCAGCACAAGAAAACCAGGAAAATGACTACCAAAGAAGAAAAAGCTAAAGAGGAGGCCCACAAGAGAGCTATGGAGCTGAAAGAAAAAGAGATAGAGCTGAGAGACAGAGAAGAGAAAGCCAAAGAGGCGGCCCACAAGAGA
>NW_020681151.1:533-1141 GCF_002925995.2 Terrapene triunguis
AACAGGAGGCCCATGAAAGAGAAGAAAAAGCCAAACAGGAGGCCCATGAAAGAGAAGAAAAAGCCAAACAGGAGGCCCATAAAAGAGAGATGGAGCTGAAAGAAAAAGAGATGGAACTGGAAGCAGCAAGGACTAGGCAGGATGCAGCAGACCATCCTAACAACTCCTCTCCAGGTACCACTTCCCATCCCAGGAAATTCCCCACCTACAAGGCAGGCGATGATACTGAGGCCTTCTTAGAAAATTTTGAAAGGGCCTGCCTTGGATACAGCATCCCTCCACCCCAGTACATGGTAGAGCTGAGACCGCAGCTCAGTGGACCCTTAGCAGAGGTGGTGGCTGAAATGCCTAAGGAACACATGAACAGTTATGAACTTTTTAAAAACAAGGCCAGACTCAGAATGGGGCTAACACCCGAGCATGCCCGTCGGCGGTTCAGAGCCCTAAGGTGGAAACCAGATGTGTCATTTACCCGGCATGCCTACCACATTGACAAAAATTGTGATGCCTGGGTATCAGGAGCAAATGTTAAATCTCTGGAAGATCTGCTTTCCCTAGTAAAAATGGAGCAGTTTTTAGAGGGTGTTCCTGAGGAAATAGAAAGGTAC
>NW_020681152.1:0-957 GCF_002925995.2 Terrapene triunguis
TTAAGGTTTCTAATCCTCAGCCCCTCATACATTCCATAGAGTCATAGATGTTAAGGCCAGAAGGCACTTTTATGATCATTTAATCTGACCCTCTGTATGACACAGGCCAGAGAATTTCTCCCCGTGATTCCTGCATCCAGCCCAGTAACTTATGGGCGAGCTAGAGCAATTATTTATTAATTTATTTATTTTTAAGGAAGAGACTTACAATTCTGATTGAAGGACTACAGGAGATGGAGACTCCAGCATGTCCCTTGTTCCAGTGATTTAAGTACACACATTGTGAAAAATTTGCACCATATTTTGTCTGGCTTCAACTTCCTGCCACTGGAATTGTTATTTCCTGGAGCTCACAGCCAGTTTAGTTGGGCTGCTCGCTCTGTTCAATGATACGCCTTATCATTTTATCCTGGAGGTCTGGAATGTGTTTTCCAAAAAATTAACTGTTGTGTATAAAGGAAGCCCATGATATGCAGGGGGTTAGATTAGATGCTCTAAAGGTCTCTTCTGGCCATAAAGCCTACTAATTTTGGAAAAACTGAGTGTAGCATTGGGAGCAGCCTCTGATGTTTTCCTGTCTAGTCGGCTTGCTTCCTAGAATGAACACGCATTGAGTGGGGTGATCCACAGGGAGTAGCTCAAACTTTCAAAGTGTCAGGCCAGCAGCAGGACATTAGCACTTCAGGGGATGGGTGGGTGTGGCAGTGACATCACAAAGGCCTTTTGCAGGATCTGAGCCTATTGGTCATAGGTGGTAGGGAGGTGGTGACCTCACAGAGAGATGCTGACATCAGCCAGGCAGGACGGAGCGCAGGGTCAGGGAAACCTCAGAGACCCCTGTGGCTTTGCTTCAGCAAGTCTCCTTCTCGAGGTCTCTCATTGAGGACTGAGAGAGTATTAGGGTTCATGTACGTGAGCGCGAGGAGAAGCCTTTTTCGAGTTTTCTCCTTTCCTTTT
>NW_020681152.1:1057-1428 GCF_002925995.2 Terrapene triunguis
GGTTTGTCCTTTTCGTTTTACCTTTTCCTCCATCCCTCCTTCCTTTCTCTTCATCTCTTACTTCTTTTGTCCTTTCTCTTGTTCCCCTCGCACCACCAGGAGTGGTGTGTGTGTGTTGCTGGGGGTGCTCTTCACCTCCCCTTGTGGGAAGTTCATCCAAAACTGTGGGGTTGAAATAGTGCTTGGACTCCACTGACACTAGATGCTGCCATCCTGTGGCTTAGCATTAGTGTCTGGGATGACTTGGGGCAAGATCTCAACCTCCCTGCAACCCACTTCACTGCTGCCAGAATCCCTCCTGCCCCCCCTGCAAGAGTCCCCTCTCTGCCCTACCTGGGTGGGGCTGGAGGAGAGGGTTCTGAGAACTTGAG
>NW_020681153.1:0-435 GCF_002925995.2 Terrapene triunguis
CCCCCTCCTGCCCCCAAACTCTCTCCCAGAGCCTGCACCCCTCACCCCCTCCTACGCCCCCACCCCCAGCCCAGAGCCTGCACCCCTCACCCCCTCCTGCACACCCACCCCCTGCCCCAGCCCGGAGCCTGCACCCAGCACCCAAACTCCATCCCAGAGTCTGCACCTCAGACCCCCTCCCCCACCCAAGCTCCATCCCAGAGCCTTAGGCAGGTGGGGGGGGGGGCGGAGTTGGGGGAGGGGCGGGTTCTGGGCACCACCAAAATTTCTAGAAACCTGCCGCCCATGCGTGGGACAGCGTGTCTGGCTCTGCGCAGAGCAGAACATGCTGCTAGGAGCCTCATGGTAAGGTGTCCAGGGCTGGGGGGGTTGGATAAGGGGGGGGTAGTCAGGGGACAGGATGGGTTAGATAGGGGAGTGGGATCCTGGGGGGGG
>NW_020681153.1:535-1980 GCF_002925995.2 Terrapene triunguis
TGGCGAGGGGTTGGGGCAGGCAGGGAGCAGGGGAGGTTGTATGGGTCAGGAGTTCTGGGGGTTGTCAGGGGGCGGGGAGCGGTTGGATAGGCGTGGGAGTCCCGGGGGCCTGTCTGGGGGCGGGGATGTGGATAAGGGTCAGGGCAGTCAGGGGACAGGTAGGGGATAGGGTCCTAGGGGGGCAGTCAGGGGGAAAGGAGCAGGGAGGCTTAGATAGGGGTCCTGGGGGGCAGTTAGGGGCAGGGGTCCCAGGAGGTGGTAGTCAGGGGACAAGGAGCAGGTGGGGTTGGAGGATCTAAGGGGGGCAGGAAGTAGGAGGGAGTGGATGGGGGCAGGGTGGGGGCGGGGCTCCCTGGGTGTACACCCTAATGAAATGTGCTACGCATGCCTATGCCTGGCAGATTTTTCACAGTTGTATATGAGGAAGAGGAGGAGAAGCTTTTCCTGACCCCCATGGAATCCGATGTGCCCTGAAGCATGACATTTGATCTACGCCATATCTTAGCATGTATAACTATTGGTATTTTTATACTGTGCCACAAACACACACACACACACACACACAGATACACAACTTTGCAGACTCCTGCAAACACGAGTTCCTCCCAGCAGAGACCTCACAGGAGACGGAAGCAACACGACCTGCTTTCCCCACAGTAACAAGGCACAAAACCGGGTCTTTCTTTGCATCTCTGCTTTAGGCCCCAACACTGCAAGCCCACACTCTCAGCCACACCGACCTGCAGGATGAGGGGGTGGGGGGTGGTCTTAGGGCTGTTTATTTTTGCGGAGCATGTGGTCAGCACAGCAATCAACCGTAACAGCGACCGACAGATGTTACACCTGCTCCTGGAAGTTGCCCGGCCTCTCTTTATATCCGGCTACAGCGTGCAAACATTCCTGCAGAGACAGCAAACCAAATTCTTTCTCTCGGCCCTTTCTAAAGGCTGGTGCCTTCCCTCTGCAGGTAGCAGAGTTCCTTTTGCCAGGAATTTAACCCCAAACACCCCTGGCTTTAAGGCCGGATTCCAACCCCCCACCCGCCAAGCCAGCGCCTAATTACCAGGAGATGTTGCGTGCAGCATTCAAAGGCTCAATGCCCACTTCATGCTCCAATTTAGCTGCAGGCTCCAGTGCCTCTGTCCCTGCAGCTGGGCCCTGCCTTGCAATGCCCCAAGGTACTGCAAGCAAAGGAAACCCCCAGGTTCCTTCCCCTCGGGAGGGGGCTGAGCAGCTTCCAGCCCGCGGCAAGGCTGCAGAATGCGGATCAGCCCCGCGCGAGACCCTCCCGGGGCAGCAATTTGCAAGAAGCAGAACTAGGATCTACCCCCAGCTCCTTCCGCCTGCTGCAGCAACCCCATGCCTAGGGAGCTACCACTGCGATGGGCAGCCGGGGGGGAGGAGAGCACAAGCTGTACCAAGTGGCTGCAGGGGCGGGGGGTGCA
>NW_020681154.1:0-2118 GCF_002925995.2 Terrapene triunguis
CTTCTTCGGATGCATCCGAAGAAGTGAGGTTTTTACTCACGAAAGCTCATGCTCAAATAAATCTGTTAGTCTTTAAGGTGCCACCAGACTCCTTGTTGTCCCAAACTGCTTTGTCTGTCTTACAACAGACTATAATAGGTGGACAAGACACACAATTGGGAGGGATAGTACAAATAAAAACAACCCTATCTTAACACATTGAGTAGTAGCTGTTGTTACAGTATTGGATGGTACATCACATTAGCTTGTTTCTCCCAAAAGCTTCTCAAGAAATGGGAATCTTTCCCCCCTCACCCAAGGCCTGCTAATGAGATGCAATGTTAATAGACTACAGAGAAGTAGTGAAACTCTACGTGTAAATGCAGCCCTTAAGATAGCAATGTACATCCTGACGATGGAAAAGCAAACAACTGAAATTGCATGTAAAAGCTGCTTTGTGGAAATGGGTAGGCTAACTGGAATTCCCCTTAAACATTACAGTGGCTTCTGAAGTGTTTGAGGATGACAACTGCAGCAGCTTTGTGTCTGAAGAAGATTCTGAGACCCAGTCAGTGTCCAGTTTCAGTTCTGGTCCTACAAGTCCCTATGAGATGCCCACTCAGTTTCCTCCAGCAACGCGACCTGGAAGCCTGGATCTGCCCAGTCCTGTCTCCCTGTCTGAATTTGGGATGGTGTTTCCTGTATTAGGTCCTCGAAGTGAATGCAGTGGGGCATCATCGCCTGAATGTGAAGTTGAAAGAGGTAAGCAGAGCTGGGTTAGCATAGGACCAATTTATTATGCAGCTTTATAAAGGAGCAGAAGAACTTGCTCAACTCCTCCAGGGATGCTGTGCTGATTGGGTTCAGACACATTATCTGCTCTCTGGGTGCTTGGGGGGCGGTGCCAGAGCCACCTTCATCCCACAGTATTACTGCCTTTTAAAAACTGAGTTATTTATTCCCTAAAATGAGAGGTTCCCCAGTTTCACTCCTGTCTGAACCCATGTTCTATACAGCAATGATGTTAGCGGCGTAGCAGTAACTAACTGATACATCAGTTGCTGCCTTCCAATATTTGGATCCTGATATTACATTATTTGAAGGATAAGCGCTGAGGGTGGTTGGGGGGGGGGGGGAGAATGATGTCCTGCTTGAGGGAAAATCCTGATTCCCAGTTCTGATCAAATAAGGTGCAAAAGGAGAAACTGAGCTTAGAGGATTAATCACTCTCCTACTCAGGGCCGACTCCAGGCACCAGCTTCTCAAGCAGGTGCTTGGGGCGGCCGCTCTGGAGAGGGGCGGCAGGTCCAGGTATTCGGCGGCAATTCGGCGGACGGTCCCTCACTCCACCTGGGAGTGAAGGACCTCCCGCCGAATTGCCGCCGCAGATCGCGACCTTTTTTTTTTTTTTTTTTGGTTTTGGCTGCTTGGGGCGGCCAAAACCCTGGAGCCGGCCCTGCTCCTACTGAAGTCTGTCAGTCATTACATTTGGTAATTCAGGGCACAAGACAAAACTCAGCTTGGAAGGCCAACATCCATTATTTAAGGCCTTGTCCACACTAAAGGGAAAAGTCAATCTAAGCTACGCAATTTGAGTTACAGTAACTCCTCGCTTAACGTTGTAGTTATGTTCCTGAAAAATGTGACTTTAAGTGAAACGATGTTAAGCGAATCCAATTTCCCCATAAGAATTAATGTAAATGGGGTGGGGGAGGGGTTAGGTTCCAGGGAAATTTTTTTCACTAGACAAAAAACTATATATTATATAGATATACTCACAGTATACGTTTTAAACAATTTAATACTGTTCACAGCTATGATGATTGTGAAGCTTGGTTGAGGTGGTGAAGTTAGAGGGTGGGCTATTTTCCAGGGTATGCCTTACTGCTAAATGATGAACTAGCACTTGGCTGAGCCCTCAAGTGTTACCATGTTGTTGTTAATGTAGCTTCTCATCAAGGCAGCACGAACAGGAGGGAGGGGAGACAGCATAGCAGACAGAGTCAGACACACACCTTGTGTGTGTGGGAGGGAGAGAGAGATGCACACTGCCCCTTTAAGTAAGCTGACCCACTCTTAAGTGCATTCTCTTTAAGTGGATCAGGAAGTTGAGACAGCAGCTGCTGCCCCAAGCTCTCT